>NC_056456.1:15727341-16028091 GCF_018296145.1 Oncorhynchus tshawytscha | reverse complement strand
CGGAAATTTGAGTAATAAATGTGTTTGTTTATTTAGTTGAAAGAGTAAATGTGATAGACAGTTTGAGAATAAAAGTGTGGGCAGAGAGTAGTCTGAATTGGGTTCTGGAGGTGTACTCCAACTCACACATTGCACTCATATGCCAGCCATGAGTGTTTCCAAACCAGTGAGGTCACATCCACCAGTAGTGCTGGAGAGCTGCACTGGCTGGTTTCTCCTGTAAAGACAACTCACAATGGCTCATATTCTCTGTGCACTCACTCACCCAGATCAGGTGATACCCTGCTAGGGCAGTGATTGGCTCTTGTCTCAGACCTTCCCCAAGGTGATTGGTTGAGTGACAAGCACCCTGCATGTGACCTCTATGATGAGCTTCCACCCACAGAAATATAGACAGGGTAGATGTTGTTATATAGTGCCACAGCGGTCTCGACCTCATCTATTACGGTTTCACAACTACTTTGAAAGGTACGGTTGAAAAATATTTATGGGCAGAGTATATATTTTACATATGATAATTTTTGTGAATCAACAATCCCATCTAGGTACAGTTGTCTGTGGTTGTGAAGTGAAATTCTGGGAATATGCAAATCAGGACAGCTAAGATCAGTCATTAAAGGGATAGTTCTGGATTTGGCAATGAGGCTCTTTATCTGCTTGTTTATTTAGGTGAAAGAGTAAATGTGATAGACAGTAGTTTGAGAATAAAACTGTAGTCATATAGTAACGGAAATTTGAGTAATAAATGTGTTTGTTTATTTAGTTGAAAGAGTAAATGTGATAGACAGTTTGAGAATAAAAGTGTGGGCAGAGAGTAGTCTGAATTGGGTTCTGGAGGTGTACTCCAACTCACACATTGCACTCATATGCCAGCCATGAGTGTTTCCAAACCAGTGAGGTCACATCCACCAGTAGTGCTGGAGAGCTGCACTGGCTGGTTTCTCCTGTAAAGACAACTCACAATGGCTCATATTCTCTGTGCACTCACTCACCCAGATCAGGTGATACCCTGCTAGGGCAGTGATTGGCTCTTGTCTCAGACCTTCCCCAAGGTGATTGGTTGAGTGACAAGCACCCTGCATGTGACCTCTATGATGAGCTTCCACCCACAGAAATATAGACAGGGTAGATGTTGTTATATAGTGCCACAGCGGTCTCGACCTCATCTATTACGGTTTCACAACTACTTTGAAAGGTACGGTTGAAAAATATTTATGGGCAGAGTATATATTTTACATATGATAATTTTTGTGAATCAACAATCCCATCTAGGTACAGTTGTCTGTGGTTGTGAAGTGAAATTCTGGGAATATGCAAATCAGGACAGCTAAGATCAGTCATTAAAGGGATAGTTCTGGATTTGGCAATGAGGCTCTTTATCTGCTTGTTTATTTAGGTGAAAGAGTAAATGTGATAGACAGTAGTTTGAGAATAAAACTGTAGTCATATAGTAACGGAAATTTGAGTAATAAATGTGTTTGTTTATTTAGTTGAAAGAGTAAATGTGATAGACAGTTTGAGAATAAAAGTGTGGGCAGAGAGTAGTCTGAATTGGGTTCTGGAGGTGTACTCCAACTCACACATTGCACT
Source organism: Oncorhynchus tshawytscha (assembly GCF_018296145.1). Classification (NCBI taxonomy): domain Eukaryota; kingdom Metazoa; phylum Chordata; class Actinopteri; order Salmoniformes; family Salmonidae; genus Oncorhynchus; species Oncorhynchus tshawytscha. The sequence continues at coordinate 16,026,501 of NC_056456.1, read as the reverse complement.
CATATGCCAGCCATGAGTGTTTCCAAACCAGTGAGGTCACATCCACCAGTAGTGCTGGAGAGCTGCACTGGCTGGTTTCTCCTGTAAAGACAACTCACAATGGCTCATATTCTCTGTGCACTCACTCACCCAGATCAGGTGATACCCTGCTAGGGCAGTGATTGGCTCTTGTCTCAGACCTTCCCCAAGGTGATTGGTTGAGTGACAAGCACCCTGCATGTGACCTCTATGATGAGCTTCCACCCACAGAAATATAGACAGGGTAGATGTTGTTATATAGTGCCACAGCGGTCTCGACCTCATCTATTACGGTTTCACAACTACTTTGAAAGGTACGGTTGAAAAATATTTATGGGCAGAGTATATATTTTACATATGATAATTTTTGTGAATCAACAATCCCATCTAGGTACAGTTGTCTGTGGTTGTGAAGTGAAATTCTGGGAATATGCAAATCAGGACAGCTAAGATCAGTCATTAAAGGGATAGTTCTGGATTTGGCAATGAGGCTCTTTATCTGCTTGTTTATTTAGGTGAAAGAGTAAATGTGATAGACAGTAGTTTGAGAATAAAACTGTAGTCATATAGTAACGGAAATTTGAGTAATAAATGTGTTTGTTTATTTAGTTGAAAGAGTAAATGTGATAGACAGTTTGAGAATAAAAGTGTGGGCAGAGAGTAGTCTGAATTGGGTTCTGGAGGTGTACTCCAACTCACACATTGCACTCATATGCCAGCCATGAGTGTTTCCAAACCAGTGAGGTCACATCCACCAGTAGTGCTGGAGAGCTGCACTGGCTGGTTTCTCCTGTAAAGACAACTCACAATGGCTCATATTCTCTGTGCACTCACTCACCCAGATCAGGTGATACCCTGCTAGGGCAGTGATTGGCTCTTGTCTCAGACCTTCCCCAAGGTGATTGGTTGAGTGACAAGCACCCTGCATGTGACCTCTATGATGAGCTTCCACCCACAGAAATATAGACAGGGTAGATGTTGTTATATAGTGCCACAGCGGTCTCGACCTCATCTATTACGGTTTCACAACTACTTTGAAAGGTACGGTTGAAAAATATTTATGGGCAGAGTATATATTTTACATATGATAATTTTTGTGAATCAACAATCCCATCTAGGTACAGTTGTCTGTGGTTGTGAAGTGAAATTCTGGGAATATGCAAATCAGGACAGCTAAGATCAGTCATTAAAGGGATAGTTCTGGATTTGGCAATGAGGCTCTTTATCTGCTTGTTTATTTAGGTGAAAGAGTAAATGTGATAGACAGTAGTTTGAGAATAAAACTGTAGTCATATAGTAACGGAAATTTGAGTAATAAATGTGTTTGTTTATTTAGTTGAAAGAGTAAATGTGATAGACAGTTTGAGAATAAAAGTGTGGGCAGAGAGTAGTCTGAATTGGGTTCTGGAGGTGTACTCCAACTCACACATTGCACTCATATGCCAGCCATGAGTGTTTCCAAACCAGTGAGGTCACATCCACCAGTAGTGCTGGAGAGCTGCACTGGCTGGTTTCTCCTGTAAAGACAACTCACAATGGCTCATATTCTCTGTGCACTCACTCACCCAGATCAGGTGATACCCTGCTAGGGCAGTGATTGGCTCTTGTCTCAGACCTTCCCCAAAGTGATTGGTTGAGTGATGAGCTTCCACCCACAGAAATATAGACAGGGTAGATGTTGTTATATAGTGCCACAGCGGTCTCGACCTCATCTATTACGGTTTCACAACTACTTTGAAAGGTACGGTTGAAAAATATTTATGGGCAGAGTATATATTTTACATATGATAATTTTTGTGAATCAACAATCCCATCTAGGTACAGTTGTCTGTGGTTGTGAAGTGAAATTTCTGGGAATATGCAAATCAGGACAGCTAAGATCAGTCATTAAAGGGATAGTTCTGGATTTGGCAATGAGGCTCTTTATCTGCTTGTTTATTTAGGTGAAAGAGTAAATGTGATAGACAGTAGTTTGAGAATAAAACTGTAGTCATATAGTAACGGAAATTTGAGTAATAAATGTGTTTGTTTATTTAGTTGAAAGAGTAAATGTGATAGACAGTTTGAGAATAAAAGTGTGGGCAGAGAGTAGTCTGAATTGGGTTCTGGAGGTGTACTCCAACTCACACATTGCACTCATATGCCAGCCATGAGTGTTTCCAAACCAGTGAGGTCACATCCACCAGTAGTGCTGGAGAGCTGCACTGGCTGGTTTCTCCTGTAAAGACAACTCACAATGGCTCATATTCTCTGTGCACTCACTCACCCAGATCAGGTGATACCCTGCTAGGGCAGTGATTGGCTCTTGTCTCAGACCTTCCCCAAGGTGATTGGTTGAGTGACAAGCACCCTGCATGTGACCTCTATGATGAGCTTCCACCCACAGAAATATAGACAGGGTAGATGTTGTTATATAGTGCCACAGCGGTCTCGACCTCATCTATTACGGTTTCACAACTACTTTGAAAGGTACGGTTGAAAAATATTTATGGGCAGAGTATATATTTTACATATGATAATTTTTGTGAATCAACAATCCCATCTAGGTACAGTTGTCTGTGGTTGTGAAGTGAAATTCTGGGAATATGCAAATCAGGACAGCTAAGATCAGTCATTAAAGGGATAGTTCTGGATTTGGCAATGAGGCTCTTTATCTGCTTGTTTATTTAGGTGAAAGAGTAAATGTGATAGACAGTAGTTTGAGAATAAAACTGTAGTCATATAGTAACGGAAATTTGAGTAATAAATGTGTTTGTTTATTTAGTTGAAAGAGTAAATGTGATAGACAGTTTGAGAATAAAAGTGTGGGCAGAGAGTAGTCTGAATTGGGTTCTGGAGGTGTACTCCAACTCACACATTGCACTCATATGCCAGCCATGAGTGTTTCCAAACCAGTGAGGTCACATCCACCAGTAGTGCTGGAGAGCTGCACTGGCTGGTTTCTCCTGTAAAGACAACTCACAATGGCTCATATTCTCTGTGCACTCACTCACCCAGATCAGGTGATACCCTGCTAGGGCAGTGATTGGCTCTTGTCTCAGACCTTCCCCAAGGTGATTGGTTGAGTGACAAGCACCCTGCATGTGACCTCTATGATGAGCTTCCACCCACAGAAATATAGACAGGGTAGATGTTGTTATATAGTGCCACAGCGGTCTCGACCTCATCTATTACGGTTTCACAACTACTTTGAAAGGTACGGTTGAAAAATATTTATGGGCAGAGTATATATTTTACATATGATAATTTTTGTGAATCAACAATCCCATCTAGGTACAGTTGTCTGTGGTTGTGAAGTGAAATTCTGGGAATATGCAAATCAGGACAGCTAAGATCAGTCATTAAAGGGATAGTTCTGGATTTGGCAATGAGGCTCTTTATCTGCTTGTTTATTTAGGTGAAAGAGTAAATGTGATAGACAGTAGTTTGAGAATAAAACTGTAGTCATATAGTAACGGAAATTTGAGTAATAAATGTGTTTGTTTATTTAGTTGAAAGAGTAAATGTGATAGACAGTTTGAGAATAAAAGTGTGGGCAGAGAGTAGTCTGAATTGGGTTCTGGAGGTGTACTCCAACTCACACATTGCACTCATATGCCAGCCATGAGTGTTTCCAAACCAGTGAGGTCACATCCACCAGTAGTGCTGGAGAGCTGCACTGGCTGGTTTCTCCTGTAAAGACAACTCACAATGGCTCATATTCTCTGTGCACTCACTCACCCAGATCAGGTGATACCCTGCTAGGGCAATGATTGGCTCTTGTCTCAGACCTTCCCCAAGGTGATTGGTTGAGTGACAAGCACCCTGCATGTGACCTCTATGATGAGCTTCCACCCACAGAAATATAGACAGGGTAGATGTTGTTATATAGTGCCACAGCGGTCTCGACCTCATCTATTACGGTTTCACAACTACTTTGAAAGGTACGGTTGAAAAATATTTATGGGCAGAGTATATATTTTACATATGATAATTTTTGTGAATCAACAATCCCATCTAGGTACAGTTGTCTGTGGTTGTGAAGTGAAATTCTGGGAATATGCAAATCAGGACAGCTAAGATCAGTCATTAAAGGGATAGTTCTGGATTTGGCAATGAGGCTCTTTATCTGCTTGTTTATTTAGGTGAAAGAGTAAATGTGATAGACAGTAGTTTGAGAATAAAACTGTAGTCATATAGTAACGGAAATTTGAGTAATAAATGTGTTTGTTTATTTAGTTGAAAGAGTAAATGTGATAGACAGTTTGAGAATAAAAGTGTGGGCAGAGAGTAGTCTCAATTGGGTTCTGGAGGTGTACTCCAACTCACACATTGCACTCATATGCCAGCCATGAGTGTTTCCAAACCAGTGAGGTCACATCCACCAGTAGTGCTGGAGAGCTGCAGTGGCTGGTTTCTCCTGTAAAGACAACTCACAATGGCTCATATTCTCTGTGCACTCACTCACCCAGATCAGGTGATACCCTGCTAGGGCAATGATTGGCTCTTGTCTCAGACCTTCCCCAAGATGATTGGTTGAGTGACAAGCACCCTGCATGTGACCTCTATGATGAGCTTCCACCCACAGAGATATAGACAGGGTAGATGTTGTTATATAGTGCCACAGCGGTCTCGACCTCATCTATTACGGTTTTACAACTACTTTGAAAGGTACGGTTGAAAAATATTTATGGGCAGAGTATATATTTTACATATGATAATTTTTGTGAATCAACAATCCCATCTAGGTACAGTTGTCTGTGGTTGTGAAGTGAAATTCTGGGAATATGCAAATCAGGACAGCTAAGATCAGTCATTAAAGGGATAGTTCTGGATTTGGCAATGAGGCTCTTTATCTGCTTGTTTATTTAGGTGAAAGAGTAAATGTGATAGACAGTAGTTTGAGAATAAAACTGTAGTCATATAGTAACGGAAATTTGAATAATAAATGTGTTTGTTTATTTAGTTGAAAGAGTAAATGTGATAGACAGTTTGAGAATAAAAGTGTGGGCAGAGAGTAGTCTCAATTGGGTTCTGGAGGTGTACTCCAACTCACACATTGCACTCATATGCCAGCCATGAGTGTTTCCAAACCAGTGAGGTCACATCCACCAGTAGTGCTGGAGAGCTGCACTGGCTGGTTTCTCCTGTAAAGACAACTCACAATGGCTCATATTCTCTGTGCACTCACTCACCCAGATCAGGTGATACCCTGCTAGGGAAATGATTGGCTCTTGTCTCAGACCTTCCCCAAGGTGATTGGTTGAGTGACAAGCACCCTGCATGTGACCTCTATGATGAGCTTCCACCCACAGAGATATAGACAGGGTAGATGTTGTTATATAGTGCCACAGCGGTCTCGACCTCATCTATTACGGTTTCACAACTACTTTGAAAGGTACGGTTGAAAAATATTTATGGGCAGAGTATATATTTTACATATGATAATTTTTGTGAATCAACAATCCCATCTAGGTACAGTTGTCTGTGGTTGTGAAGTGAATTTCTGGGAATATGCAAATCAGGACAGCTAAGATCAGTCATTAAAGGGATAGTTCTGGATTTGGCAATGAGGCTCTTTATCTGTTTGTTTATTTAGTTGAAAGAGTAAATGTGATAGACAGTAGTTTGAGAATAAAACTGTAATCATATAGTAACGGAAATTTGAGTAATAAATGTGTTTGTTTATTTAGTTGAAAGATTAAATGTGATAGACAGTTTGAGAATAAAAGTGTGGGCAGAGAGTAGTCTGAATTGGGTTCTGGAGGTGTACTCCAACTCACACATTGCACTCATATGCCAGCCATGAGTGTTTCCAAACCAGTGAGGTCACATCCACCAGTAGTGCTGGAGAGCTGCACTGGCTGGTTTCTCCTGTAAAGACAACTCACAATGGCTCATATTCTCTGTGCACTCACTCACCCAGATCAGGTGATACCCTGCTAGGGCAATGATTGGCTCTTGTCTCAGACCTTCCCCAAGGTGATTGGTTGAGTGACAAGCACCCTGCATGTGACCTCTATGATGAGCTTCCACCCACAGAAATATAGACAGGGTAGATGTTGTTATATAGTGCCACAGCGGTCTCGACCTCATCTATTACGGTTTTACAACTACTTTGAAAGGTACGGTTGAAAAATATTTATGGGCAGAGTATATATTTTACATATGATAATTTTTGTGAATCAACAATCCCATCTAGGTACAGTTGTCTGTGGTTGTGAAGTGAAATTCTGGGAATATGCAAATCAGGACAGCTAAGATCAGTCATTAAAGGGATAGTTCTGGATTTGGCAATGAGGCTCTTTATCTGCTTGTTTATTTAGGTGAAAGAGTAAATGTGATAGACAGTAGTTTGAGAATAAAACTGTAGTCATATAGTAACGGAAATTTGAATAATAAATGTGTTTGTTTATTTAGTTGAAAGAGTAAATGTGATAGACAGTTTGAGAATAAAAGTGTGGGCAGAGAGTAGTCTGAATTGGGTTCTGGAGGTGTACTCCAACTCACACATTGCACTCATATGCCAGCCATGAGTGTTTCCAAACCAGTGAGGTCACATCCACCAGTAGTGCTGGAGAGCTGCACTGGCTGGTTTCTCCTGTAAAGACAACTCACAATGGCTCATATTCTCTGTGCACTCACTCACCCAGATCAGGTGATACCCTGCTAGGGCAATGATTGGCTCTTGTCTCAGACCTTCCCCAAGGTGATTGGTTGAGTGACAAGCACCCTGCATGTGACCTCTATGATGAGCTTCCACCCACAGAAATATAGACAGGGTAGATGTTGTTATATAGTGCCACAGCGGTCTCGACCTCATCTATTACGGTTTTACAACTACTTTGAAAGGTACGGTTGAAAAATATTTATGGGCAGAGTATATATTTTACATATGATAATTTTTGTGAATCAACAATCCCATCTAGGTACAGTTGTCTGTGGTTGTGAAGTGAAATTTCTGGGAATATGCAAATCAGGACAGCTAAGATCAGTCATTAAAGGGATAGTTCTGGATTTGGCAATGAGGCTCTTTATCTGCTTGTTTATTTAGGTGAAAGAGTAAATGTGATAGACAGTAGTTTGAGAATAAAACTGTAGTCATATAGTAACGGAAATTTGAGTAATAAATGTGTTTGTTTATTTAGTTGAAAGAGTAAATGTGATAGACAGTTTGAGAATAAAAGTGTGGGCAGAGAGTAGTCTGAATTGGGTTCTGGAGGTGTACTCCAACTCACACATTGCACTCATATGCCAGCCATGAGTGTTTCCAAACCAGTGAGGTCACATCCACCAGTAGTGCTGGAGAGCTGCACTGGCTGGTTTCTCCTGTAAAGACAACTCACAATGGCTCATATTCTCTGTGCACTCACTCACCCAGATCAGGTGATACCCTGCTAGGGCAATGATTGGCTCTTGTCTCAGACCTTCCCCAAGGTGATTGGTTGAGTGACAAGCACCCTGCATGTGACCTCTATGATGAGCTTCCACCCACAGAAATATAGACAGGGTAGATGTTGTTATATAGTGCCACAGCGGTCTCGACCTCATCTATTACGGTTTTACAACTACTTTGAAAGGTACGGTTGAAAAATATTTATGGGCAGAGTATATATTTTACATATGATAATTTTTGTGAATCAACAATCCCATCTAGGTACAGTTGTCTGTGTTTGTGAAGTGAATTTCTGGGAATATGCAAATCAGGACAGCTAAGATCAGTCATTAAAGGGATAGTTCTGGATTTGGCAATGAGGCTCTTTATCTGCTTGTTTATTTAGGTGAAAGAGTAAATGTGATAGACAGTAGTTTGAGAATAAAACTGTAGTCATATAGTAACGGAAATTTGAGTAATAAATGTGTTTGTTTATTTAGTTGAAAGAGTAAATGTGATAGACAGTTTGAGAATAAAAGTGTGGGCAGAGAGTAGTCTGAATTGGGTTCTGGAGGTGTACTCCAACTCACACATTGCACTCATATGCCAGCCATGAGTGTTTCCAAACCAGCGAGGTCACATCCACCAGTAGTGCTGGAGAGCTGCACTGGCTGGTTTCTCCTGTAAAGACAACTCACAATGGCTCATATTCTCTGTGCACTCACTCACCCAGATCAGGTGATACCCTGCTAGGGCAATGATTGGCTCTTGTCTCAGACCTTCCCCAAGGTGATTGGTTGAGTGACAAGCACCCTGCATGTGACCTCTATGATGAGCTTCCACCCACAGAAATATAGACAGGGTAGATGTTGTTATATAGTGCCACAGCGGTCTCGACCTCATCTATTACGGTTTTACAACTACTTTGAAAGGTACGGTTGAAAAATATTTATGGGCAGAGTATATATTTTACATATGATAATTTTTGTGAATCAACAATCCCATCTAGGTACAGTTGTCTGTGGTTGTGAAGTGAAATTCTGGGAATATGCAAATCAGGACAGCTAAGATCAGTCATTAAAGGGATAGTTCTGGATTTGGCAATGAGGCTCTTTATCTGCTTGTTTATTTAGGTGAAAGAGTAAATGTGATAGACAGTAGTTTGAGAATAAAACTGTAGTCATATAGTAACGGAAATTTGAGTAATAAATGTGTTTGTTTATTTAGTTGAAAGAGTAAATGTGATAGACAGTTTGAGAATAAAAGTGTGGGCAGAGAGTAGTCTGAATTGGGTTCTGGAGGTGTACTCCAACTCACACATTGCACTCATATGCCAGCCATGAGTGTTTCCAAACCAGTGAGGTCACATCCACCAGTAGTGCTGGAGAGCTGCACTGGCTGGTTTCTCCTGTAAAGACAACTCACAATGGCTCATATTCTCTGTGCACTCACTCACCCAGATCAGGTGATACCCTGCTAGGGCAATGATTGGCTCTTGTCTCAGACCTTCCCCAAGGTGATTGGTTGAGTGACAAGCACCCTGCATGTGACCTCTATGATGAGCTTCCACCCACAGAAATATAGACAGGGTAGATGTTGTTATATAGTGCCACAGCGGTCTCGACCTCATCTATTACGGTTTTACAACTACTTTGAAAGGTACGGTTGAAAAATATTTATGGGCAGAGTATATATTTTACATATGATAATTTTTGTGAATCAACAATCCCATCTAGGTACAGTTGTCTGTGGTTGTGAAGTGAAATTCTGGGAATATGCAAATCAGGACAGCTAAGATCAGTCATTAAAGGGATAGTTCTGGATTTGGCAATGAGGCTCTTTATCTGCTTGTTTATTTAGGTGAAAGAGTAAATGTGATAGACAGTAGTTTGAGAATAAAACTGTAGTCATATAGTAACGGAAATTTGAGTAATAAATGTGTTTGTTTATTTAGTTGAAAGAGTAAATGTGATAGACAGTTTGAGAATAAAAGTGTGGGCAGAGAGTAGTCTGAATTGGGTTCTGGAGGTGTACTCCAACTCACACATTGCACTCATATGCCAGCCATGAGTGTTTCCAAACCAGTGAGGTCACATCCACCAGTAGTGCTGGAGAGCTGCACTGGCTGGTTTCTCCTGTAAAGACAACTCACAATGGCTCATATTCTCTGTGCACTCACTCACCCAGATCAGGTGATACCCTGCTAGGGCAATGATTGGCTCTTGTCTCAGACCTTCCCCAAGGTGATTGGTTGAGTGACAAGCACCCTGCATGTGACCTCTATGATGAGCTTCCACCCACAGAAATATAGACAGGGTAGATGTTGTTATATAGTGCCACAGCGGTCTCGACCTCATCTATTACGGTTTTACAACTACTTTGAAAGGTACGGTTGAAAAATATTTATGGGCAGAGTATATATTTTACATATGATAATTTTTGTGAATCAACAATCCCATCTAGGTACAGTTGTCTGTGGTTGTGAAGTGAAATTCTGGGAATATGCAAATCAGGACAGCTAAGATCAGTCATTAAAGGGATAGTTCTGGATTTGGCAATGAGGCTCTTTATCTGCTTGTTTATTTAGGTGAAAGAGTAAATGTGATAGACAGTAGTTTGAGAATAAAACTGTAGTCATATAGTAACGGAAATTTGAGTAATAAATGTGTTTGTTTATTTAGTTGAAAGAGTAAATGTGATAGACAGTTTGAGAATAAAAGTGTGGGCAGAGAGTAGTCTGAATTGGGTTCTGGAGGTGTACTCCAACTCACACATTGCACTCATATGCCAGCCATGAGTGTTTCCAAACCAGTGAGGTCACATCCACCAGTAGTGCTGGAGAGCTGCACTGGCTGGTTTCTCCTGTAAAGACAACTCACAATGGCTCATATTCTCTGTGCACTCACTCACCCAGATCAGGTGATACCCTGCTAGGGCAATGATTGGCTCTTGTCTCAGACCTTCCCCAAGGTGATTGGTTGAGTGACAAGCACCCTGCATGTGACCTCTATGATGAGCTTCCACCCACAGAAATATAGACAGGGTAGATGTTGTTATATAGTGCCACAGCGGTCTCGACCTCATCTATTACGGTTTCACAACTACTTTGAAAGGTACGGTTGAAAAATATTTATGGGCAGAGTATATATTTTACATATGATAATTTTTGTGAATCAACAATCCCATCTAGGTACAGTTGTCTGTGGTTGTGAAGTGAAATTCTGGGAATATGCAAATCAGGACAGCTAAGATCAGTCATTAAAGGGATAGTTCTGGATTTGGCAATGAGGCTCTTTATCTGCTTGTTTATTTAGTTGAAAGAGTAAATGTGATAGACAGTAGTTTGAGAATAAAACTGTAGTCATATAGTAACGGAAATTTGAGTAATAAATGTGTTTGTTTATTTAGTTGAAAGAGTAAATGTGATAGACAGTTTGAGAATAAAAGTGTGGGCAGAGAGTAGTCTGAATTGGGTTCTGGAGGTGTACTCCAACTCACACATTGCACTCATATGCCAGCCATGAGTGTTTCCAAACCAGTGAGGTCACATCCACCAGTAGTGCTGGAGAGCTGCACTGGCTGGTTTCTCCTGTAAAGACAACTCACAATGGCTCATATTCTCTGTGCACTCACTCACCCAGATCAGGTGATACCCTGCTAGGGAAATGATTGGCTCTTGTCTCAGACCTTCCCCAAGGTGATTGGTTGAGTGACAAGCACCCTGCATGTGACCTCTATGATGAGCTTCCACCCACAGAAATATAGACAGGGTAGATGTTGTTATATAGTGCCACAGCGGTCTCGACCTCATCTATTACGGTTTTACAACTACTTTGAAAGGTACGGTTGAAAAATATTTATGGGCAGAGTATATATTTTACATATGATAATTTTTGTGAATCAACAATCCCATCTAGGTACAGTTGTCTGTGGTTGTGAAGTGAAATTCTGGGAATATGCAAATCAGGACAGCTAAGATCAGTCATTAAAGGGATAGTTCTGGATTTGGCAATGAGGCTCTTTATCTGCTTGTTTATTTAGGTGAAAGAGTAAATGTGATAGACAGTAGTTTGAGAATAAAACTGTAGTCATATAGTAACGGAAATTTGAGTAATAAATGTGTTTGTTTATTTAGTTGAAAGAGTAAATGTGATAGACAGTTTGAGAATAAAAGTGTGGGCAGAGAGTAGTCTGAATTGGGTTCTGGAGGTGTACTCCAACTCACACATTGCACTCATATGCCAGCCATGAGTGTTTCCAAACCAGTGAGGTCACATCCACCAGTAGTGCTGGAGAGCTGCACTGGCTGGTTTCTCCTGTAAAGACAACTCACAATGGCTCATATTCTCTGTGCACTCACTCACCCAGATCAGGTGATACCCTGCTAGGGCAATGATTGGCTCTTGTCTCAGACCTTCCCCAAGGTGATTGGTTGAGTGACAAGCACCCTGCATGTGACCTCTATGATGAGCTTCCACCCACAGAAATATAGACAGGGTAGATGTTGTTATATAGTGCCACAGCGGTCTCGACCTCATCTATTACGGTTTTACAACTACTTTGAAAGGTACGGTTGAAAAATATTTATGGGCAGAGTATATATTTTACATATGATAATTTTTGTGAATCAACAATCCCATCTAGGTACAGTTGTCTGTGGTTGTGAAGTGAAATTCTGGGAATATGCAAATCAGGACAGCTAAGATCAGTCATTAAAGGGATAGTTCTGGATTTGGCAATGAGGCTCTTTATCTGCTTGTTTATTTAGGTGAAAGAGTAAATGTGATAGACAGTAGTTTGAGAATAAAACTGTAGTCATATAGTAACGGAAATTTGAATAATAAATGTGTTTGTTTATTTAGTTGAAAGAGTAAATGTGATAGACAGTTTGAGAATAAAAGTGTGGGCAGAGAGTAGTCTGAATTGGGTTCTGGAGGTGTACTCCAACTCACACATTGCACTCATATGCCAGCCATGAGTGTTTCCAAACCAGTGAGGTCACATCCACCAGTAGTGCTGGAGAGCTGCACTGGCTGGTTTCTCCTGTAAAGACAACTCACAATGGCTCATATTCTCTGTGCACTCACTCACCCAGATCAGGTGATACCCTGCTAGGGCAATGATTGGCTCTTGTCTCAGACCTTCCCCAAGGTGATTGGTTGAGTGACAAGCACCCTGCATGTGACCTCTATGATGAGCTTCCACCCACAGAAATATAGACAGGGTAGATGTTGTTATATAGTGCCACAGCGGTCTCGACCTCATCTATTACGGTTTCACAACTACTTTGAAAGGTACGGTTGAAAAATATTTATGGGCAGAGTATATATTTTACATATGATAATTTTTGTGAATCAACAATCCCATCTAGGTACAGTTGTCTGTGGTTGTGAAGTGAAATTCTGGGAATATGCAAATCAGGACAGCTAAGATCAGTCATTAAAGGGATAGTTCTGGATTTGGCAATGAGGCTCTTTATCTGCTTGTTTATTTAGGTGAAAGAGTAAATGTGATAGACAGTAGTTTGAGAATAAAACTGTAGTCATATAGTAACGGAAATTTGAATAATAAATGTGTTTGTTTATTTAGTTGAAAGAGTAAATGTGATAGACAGTTTGAGAATAAAAGTGTGGGCAGAGAGTAGTCTGAATTGGGTTCTGGAGGTGTACTCCAACTCACACATTGCACTCATATGCCAGCCATGAGTGTTTCCAAACCAGTGAGGTCACATCCACCAGTAGTGCTGGAGAGCTGCACTGGCTGGTTTCTCCTGTAAAGACAACTCACAATGGCTCATATTCTCTGTGCACTCACTCACCCAGATCAGGTGATACCCTGCTAGGGCAATGATTGGCTCTTGTCTCAGACCTTCCCCAAGGTGATTGGTTGAGTGACAAGCACCCTGCATGTGACCTCTATGATGAGCTTCCACCCACAGAAATATAGACAGGGTAGATGTTGTTATATAGTGCCACAGCGGTCTCGACCTCATCTATTACGGTTTTACAACTACTTTGAAAGGTACGGTTGAAAAATATTTATGGGCAGAGTATATATTTTACATATGATAATTTTTGTGAATCAACAATCCCATCTAGGTACAGTTGTCTGTGGTTGTGAAGTGAAATTCTGGGAATATGCAAATCAGGACAGCTAAGATCAGTCATTAAAGGGATAGTTCTGGATTTGGCAATGAGGCTCTTTATCTGCTTGTTTATTTAGGTGAAAGAGTAAATGTGATAGACAGTAGTTTGAGAATAAAACTGTAGTCATATAGTAACGGAAATTTGAATAATAAATGTGTTTGTTTATTTAGTTGAAAGAGTAAATGTGATAGACAGTTTGAGAATAAAAGTGTGGGCAGAGAGTAGTCTGAATTGGGTTCTGGAGGTGTACTCCAACTCACACATTGCACTCATATGCCAGCCATGAGTGTTTCCAAACCAGTGAGGTCACATCCACCAGTAGTGCTGGAGAGCTGCACTGGCTGGTTTCTCCTGTAAAGACAACTCACAATGGCTCATATTCTCTGTGCACTCACTCACCCAGATCAGGTGATACCCTGCTAGGGCAATGATTGGCTCTTGTCTCAGACCTTCCCCAAGGTGATTGGTTGAGTGACAAGCACCCTGCATGTGACCTCTATGATGAGCTTCCACCCACAGAAATATAGACAGGGTAGATGTTGTTATATAGTGCCACAGCGGTCTCGACCTCATCTATTACGGTTTTACAACTACTTTGAAAGGTACGGTTGAAAAATATTTATGGGCAGAGTATATATTTTACATATGATAATTTTTGTGAATCAACAATCCCATCTAGGTACAGTTGTCTGTGGTTGTGAAGTGAAATTCTGGGAATATGCAAATCAGGACAGCTAAGATCAGTCATTAAAGGGATAGTTCTGGATTTGGCAATGAGGCTCTTTATCTGCTTGTTTATTTAGGTGAAAGAGTAAATGTGATAGACAGTAGTTTGAGAATAAAACTGTAGTCATATAGTAACGGAAATTTGAATAATAAATGTGTTTGTTTATTTAGTTGAAAGAGTAAATGTGATAGACAGTTTGAGAATAAAAGTGTGGGCAGAGAGTAGTCTCAATTGGGTTCTGGAGGTGTACTCCAACTCACACATTGCACTCATATGCCAGCCATGAGTGTTTCCAAACCAGTGAGGTCACATCCACCAGTAGTGCTGGAGAGCTGCACTGGCTGGTTTCTCCTGTAAAGACAACTCACAATGGCTCATATTCTCTGTGCACTCACTCACCCAGATCAGGTGATACCCTGCTAGGGCAATGATTGGCTCTTGTCTCAGACCTTCCCCAAGGTGATTGGTTGAGTGACAAGCACCCTGCATGTGACCTCTATGATGAGCTTCCACCCACAGAAATATAGACAGGGTAGATGTTGTTATATAGTGCCACAGCGGTCTCGACCTCATCTATTACGGTTTTACAACTACTTTGAAAGGTACGGTTGAAAAATATTTATGGGCAGAGTATATATTTTACATATGATAATTTTGTGAATCAACAATCCCATCTAGGTACAGTTGTCTGTGGTTGTGAAGTGAAATTCTGGGAATATGCAAATCAGGACAGCTAAGATCAGTCATTAAAGGGATAGTTCTGGATTTGGCAATGAGGCTCTTTATCTGCTTGTTTATTTAGGTGAAAGAGTAAATGTGATAGACAGTAGTTTGAGAATAAAACTGTAGTCATATAGTAACGGAAATTTGAATAATAAATGTGTTTGTTTATTTAGTTGAAAGAGTAAATGTGATAGACAGTTTGAGAATAAAAGTGTGGGCAGAGAGTAGTCTGAATTGGGTTCTGGAGGTGTACTCCAACTCACACATTGCACTCATATGCCAGCCATGAGTGTTTCCAAACCAGTGAGGTCACATCCACCAGTAGTGCTGGAGAGCTGCACTGGCTGGTTTCTCCTGTAAAGACAACTCACAATGGCTCATATTCTCTGTGCACTCACTCACCCAGATCAGGTGATACCCTGCTAGGGAATGATTGGCTCTTGTCTCAGACCTTCCCCAAGGTGATTGGTTGAGTGACAAGCACCCTGCATGTGACCTCTATGATGAGCTTCCACCCACAGAAATATAGACAGGGTAGATGTTGTTATATAGTGCCACAGCGGTCTCGACCTCATCTATTACGGTTTTACAACTACTTTGAAAGGTACGGTTGAAAAATATTTATGGGCAGAGTATATATTTTACATATGATAATTTTTGTGAATCAACAATCCCATCTAGGTACAGTTGTCTGTGGTTGTGAAGTGAATTTCTGGGAATATGCAAATCAGGACAGCTAAGATCAGTCATTAAAGGGATAGTTCTGGATTTGGCAATGAGGCTCTTTATCTGCTTGTTTATTTAGGTGAAAGAGTAAATGTGATAGACAGTAGTTTGAGAATAAAACTGTAGTCATATAGTAACGGAAATTTGAGTAATAAATGTGTTTGTTTATTTAGTTGAAAGAGTAAATGTGATAGACAGTTTGAGAATAAAAGTGTGGGCAGAGAGTAGTCTGAATTGGGTTCTGGAGGTGTACTCCAACTCACACATTGCACTCATATGCCAGCCATGAGTGTTTCCAAACCAGCGAGGTCACATCCACCAGTAGTGCTGGAGAGCTGCACTGGCTGGTTTCTCCTGTAAAGACAACTCACAATGGCTCATATTCTCTGTGCACTCACTCACCCAGATCAGGTGATACCCTGCTAGGGCAATGATTGGCTCTTGTCTCAGACCTTCCCCAAGGTGATTGGTTGAGTGACAAGCACCCTGCATGTGACCTCTATGATGAGCTTCCACCCACAGAAATATAGACAGGGTAGATGTTGTTATATAGTGCCACAGCGGTCTCGACCTCATCTATTACGGTTTTACAACTACTTTGAAAGGTACGGTTGAAAAATATTTATGGGCAGAGTATATATTTTACATATGATAATTTTTGTGAATCAACAATCCCATCTAGGTACAGTTGTCTGTGGTTGTGAAGTGAAATTCTGGGAATATGCAAATCAGGACAGCTAAGATCAGTCATTAAAGGGATAGTTCTGGATTTGGCAATGAGGCTCTTTATCTGCTTGTTTATTTAGGTGAAAGAGTAAATGTGATAGACAGTAGTTTGAGAATAAAACTGTAGTCATATAGTAACGGAAATTTGAATAATAAATGTGTTTGTTTATTTAGTTGAAAGAGTAAATGTGATAGACAGTTTGAGAATAAAAGTGTGGGCAGAGAGTAGTCTGAATTGGGTTCTGGAGGTGTACTCCAACTCACACATTGCACTCATATGCCAGCCATGAGTGTTTCCAAACCAGTGAGGTCACATCCACCAGTAGTGCTGGAGAGCTGCACTGGCTGGTTTCTCCTGTAAAGACAACTCACAATGGCTCATATTCTCTGTGCACTCACTCACCCAGATCAGGTGATACCCTGCTAGGGCAAATGATTGGCTCTTGTCTCAGACCTTCCCCAAGGTGATTGGTTGAGTGACAAGCACCCTGCATGTGACCTCTATGATGAGCTTCCACCCACAGAGATATAGACAGGGTAGATGTTGTTATATAGTGCCACAGCGGTCTCGACCTCATCTATTACGGTTTCACAACTACTTTGAAAGGTACGGTTGAAAAATATTTATGGGCAGAGTATATATTTTACATATGATAATTTTTGTGAATCAACAATCCCATCTAGGTACAGTTGTCTGTGGTTGTGAAGTGAATTTCTGGGAATATGCAAATCAGGACAGCTAAGATCAGTCATTAAAGGGATAGTTCTGGATTTGGCAATGAGGCTCTTTATCTGTTTGTTTATTTAGTTGAAAGAGTAAATGTGATAGACAGTAGTTTGAGAATAAAACTGTAATCATATAGTAACGGAAATTTGAGTAATAAATGTGTTTGTTTATTTAGTTGAAAGATTAAATGTGATAGACAGTTTGAGAATAAAAGTGTGGGCAGAGAGTAGTCTGAATTGGGTTCTGGAGGTGTACTCCAACTCACACATTGCACTCATATGCCAGCCATGAGTGTTTCCAAACCAGTGAGGTCACATCCACCAGTAGTGCTGGAGAGCTGCACTGGCTGGTTTCTCCTGTAAAGACAACTCACAATGGCTCATATTCTCTGTGCACTCACTCACCCAGATCAGGTGATACCCTGCTAGGGCAATGATTGGCTCTTGTCTCAGACCTTCCCCAAGGTGATTGGTTGAGTGACAAGCACCCTGCATGTGACCTCTATGATGAGCTTCCATCCACAGAAATATAGACAGGGTAGATGTTGTTATATAGTGCCACAGCGGTCTCGACCTCATCTATTACGGTTTCACAACTACTTTGAAAGGTACGGTTGAAAAATATTTATGGGCAGAGTATATATTTTACATATGATAATTTTTGTGAATCAACAATCCCATCTAGGTACAGTTGTCTGTGGTTGTGAAGTGAATTTCTGGGAATATGCAAATCAGGACAGCTAAGATCAGTCATTAAAGGGATAGTTCTGGATTTGGCAATGAGGCTCTTTATCTGCTTGTTTATTTAGGTGAAAGAGTAAATGTGATAGACAGTAGTTTGAGAATAAAACTGTAGTCATATAGTAACGGAAATTTGAGTAATAAATGTGTTTGTTTATTTAGTTGAAAGAGTAAATGTGATAGACAGTTTGAGAATAAAAGTGTGGGCAGAGAGTAGTCTGAATTGGGTTCTGGAGGTGTACTCCAACTCACACATTGCACTCATATGCCAGCCATGAGTGTTTCCAAACCAGTGAGGTCACATCCACCAGTAGTGCTGGAGAGCTGCACTGGCTGGTTTCTCCTGTAAAGACAACTCACAATGGCTCATATTCTCTGTGCACTCACTCACCCAGATCAGGTGATACCCTGCTAGGGCAATGATTGGCTCTTGTCTCAGACCTTCCCCAAGGTGATTGGTTGAGTGACAAGCACCCTGCATGTGACCTCTATGATGAGCTTCCACCCACAGAAATATAGACAGGGTAGATGTTGTTATATAGTGCCACAGCGGTCTCGACCTCATCTATTACGGTTTTACAACTACTTTGAAAGGTACGGTTGAAAAATATTTATGGGCAGAGTATATATTTTACATATGATAATTTTTGTGAATCAACAATCCCATCTAGGTACAGTTGTCTGTGGTTGTGAAGTGAAATTTCTGGGAATATGCAAATCAGGACAGCTAAGATCAGTCATTAAAGGGATAGTTCTGGATTTGGCAATGAGGCTCTTTATCTGCTTGTTTATTTAGGTGAAAGAGTAAATGTGATAGACAGTAGTTTGAGAATAAAACTGTAGTCATATAGTAACGGAAATTTGAGTAATAAATGTGTTTGTTTATTTAGTTGAAAGAGTAAATGTGATAGACAGTTTGAGAATAAAAGTGTGGGCAGAGAGTAGTCTGAATTGGGTTCTGGAGGTGTACTCCAACTCACACATTGCACTCATATGCCAGCCATGAGTGTTTCCAAACCAGTGAGGTCACATCCACCAGTAGTGCTGGAGAGCTGCACTGGCTGGTTTCTCCTGTAAAGACAACTCACAATGGCTCATATTCTCTGTGCACTCACTCACCCAGATCAGGTGATACCCTGCTAGGGCAATGATTGGCTCTTGTCTCAGACCTTCCCCAAGGTGATTGGTTGAGTGACAAGCACCCTGCATGTGACCTCTATGATGAGCTTCCACCCACAGAAATATAGACAGGGTAGATGTTGTTATATAGTGCCACAGCGGTCTCGACCTCATCTATTACGGTTTTACAACTACTTTGAAAGGTACGGTTGAAAAATATTTATGGGCAGAGTATATATTTTACATATGATAATTTTTGTGAATCAACAATCCCATCTAGGTACAGTTGTCTGTGGTTGTGAAGTGAAATTCTGGGAATATGCAAATCAGGACAGCTAAGATCAGTCATTAAAGGGATAGTTCTGGATTTGGCAATGAGGCTCTTTATCTGCTTGTTTATTTAGGTGAAAGAGTAAATGTGATAGACAGTAGTTTGAGAATAAAACTGTAGTCATATAGTAACGGAAATTTGAGTAATAAATGTGTTTGTTTATTTAGTTGAAAGAGTAAATGTGATAGACAGTTTGAGAATAAAAGTGTGGGCAGAGAGTAGTCTGAATTGGGTTCTGGAGGTGTACTCCAACTCACACATTGCACTCATATGCCAGCCATGAGTGTTTCCAAACCAGTGAGGTCACATCCACCAGTAGTGCTGGAGAGCTGCACTGGCTGGTTTCTCCTGTAAAGACAACTCACAATGGCTCATATTCTCTGTGCACTCACTCACCCAGATCAGGTGATACCCTGCTAGGGCAATGATTGGCTCTTGTCTCAGACCTTCCCCAAGGTGATTGGTTGAGTGACAAGCACCCTGCATGTGACCTCTATGATGAGCTTCCACCCACAGAAATATAGACAGGGTAGATGTTGTTATATAGTGCCACAGCGGTCTCGACCTCATCTATTACGGTTTTACAACTACTTTGAAAGGTACGGTTGAAAAATATTTATGGGCAGAGTATATATTTTACATATGATAATTTTTGTGAATCAACAATCCCATCTAGGTACAGTTGTCTGTGGTTGTGAAGTGAAATTCTGGGAATATGCAAATCAGGACAGCTAAGATCAGTCATTAAAGGGATAGTTCTGGATTTGGCAATGAGGCTCTTTATCTGCTTGTTTATTTAGGTGAAAGAGTAAATGTGATAGACAGTAGTTTGAGAATAAAACTGTAGTCATATAGTAACGGAAATTTGAATAATAAATGTGTTTGTTTATTTAGTTGAAAGAGTAAATGTGATAGACAGTTTGAGAATAAAAGTGTGGGCAGAGAGTAGTCTCAATTGGGTTCTGGAGGTGTACTCCAACTCACACATTGCACTCATATGCCAGCCATGAGTGTTTCCAAACCAGTGAGGTCACATCCACCAGTAGTGCTGGAGAGCTGCACTGGCTGGTTTCTCCTGTAAAGACAACTCACAATGGCTCATATTCTCTGTGCACTCACTCACCCAGATCAGGTGATACCCTGCTAGGGAAATGATTGGCTCTTGTCTCAGACCTTCCCCAAGGTGATTGGTTGAGTGACAAGCACCCTGCATGTGACCTCTATGATGAGCTTCCACCCACAGAGATATAGACAGGGTAGATGTTGTTATATAGTGCCACAGCGGTCTCGACCTCATCTATTACGGTTTCACAACTACTTTGAAAGGTACGGTTGAAAAATATTTATGGGCAGAGTATATATTTTACATATGATAATTTTTGTGAATCAACAATCCCATCTAGGTACAGTTGTCTGTGGTTGTGAAGTGAATTTCTGGGAATATGCAAATCAGGACAGCTAAGATCAGTCATTAAAGGGATAGTTCTGGATTTGGCAATGAGGCTCTTTATCTGTTTGTTTATTTAGTTGAAAGAGTAAATGTGATAGACAGTAGTTTGAGAATAAAACTGTAATCATATAGTAACGGAAATTTGAGTAATAAATGTGTTTGTTTATTTAGTTGAAAGATTAAATGTGATAGACAGTTTGAGAATAAAAGTGTGGGCAGAGAGTAGTCTGAATTGGGTTCTGGAGGTGTACTCCAACTCACACATTGCACTCATATGCCAGCCATGAGTGTTTCCAAACCAGTGAGGTCACATCCACCAGTAGTGCTGGAGAGCTGCACTGGCTGGTTTCTCCTGTAAAGACAACTCACAATGGCTCATATTCTCTGTGCACTCACTCACCCAGATCAGGTGATACCCTGCTAGGGCAATGATTGGCTCTTGTCTCAGACCTTCCCCAAGGTGATTGGTTGAGTGACAAGCACCCTGCATGTGACCTCTATGATGAGCTTCCACCCACAGAAATATAGACAGGGTAGATGTTGTTATATAGTGCCACAGCGGTCTCGACCTCATCTATTACGGTTTTACAACTACTTTGAAAGGTACGGTTGAAAAATATTTATGGGCAGAGTATATATTTTACATATGATAATTTTTGTGAATCAACAATCCCATCTAGGTACAGTTGTCTGTGGTTGTGAAGTGAAATTCTGGGAATATGCAAATCAGGACAGCTAAGATCAGTCATTAAAGGGATAGTTCTGGATTTGGCAATGAGGCTCTTTATCTGCTTGTTTATTTAGGTGAAAGAGTAAATGTGATAGACAGTAGTTTGAGAATAAAACTGTAGTCATATAGTAACGGAAATTTGAATAATAAATGTGTTTGTTTATTTAGTTGAAAGAGTAAATGTGATAGACAGTTTGAGAATAAAAGTGTGGGCAGAGAGTAGTCTGAATTGGGTTCTGGAGGTGTACTCCAACTCACACATTGCACTCATATGCCAGCCATGAGTGTTTCCAAACCAGTGAGGTCACATCCACCAGTAGTGCTGGAGAGCTGCACTGGCTGGTTTCTCCTGTAAAGACAACTCACAATGGCTCATATTCTCTGTGCACTCACTCACCCAGATCAGGTGATACCCTGCTAGGGCAATGATTGGCTCTTGTCTCAGACCTTCCCCAAGGTGATTGGTTGAGTGACAAGCACCCTGCATGTGACCTCTATGATGAGCTTCCACCCACAGAAATATAGACAGGGTAGATGTTGTTATATAGTGCCACAGCGGTCTCGACCTCATCTATTACGGTTTTACAACTACTTTGAAAGGTACGGTTGAAAAATATTTATGGGCAGAGTATATATTTTACATATGATAATTTTTGTGAATCAACAATCCCATCTAGGTACAGTTGTCTGTGGTTGTGAAGTGAAATTCTGGGAATATGCAAATCAGGACAGCTAAGATCAGTCATTAAAGGGATAGTTCTGGATTTGGCAATGAGGCTCTTTATCTGCTTGTTTATTTAGGTGAAAGAGTAAATGTGATAGACAGTAGTTTGAGAATAAAACTGTAGTCATATAGTAACGGAAATTTGAATAATAAATGTGTTTGTTTATTTAGTTGAAAGAGTAAATGTGATAGACAGTTTGAGAATAAAAGTGTGGGCAGAGAGTAGTCTCAATTGGGTTCTGGAGGTGTACTCCAACTCACACATTGCACTCATATGCCAGCCATGAGTGTTTCCAAACCAGTGAGGTCACATCCACCAGTAGTGCTGGAGAGCTGCACTGGCTGGTTTCTCCTGTAAAGACAACTCACAATGGCTCATATTCTCTGTGCACTCACTCACCCAGATCAGGTGATACCCTGCTAGGGAAATGATTGGCTCTTGTCTCAGACCTTCCCCAAGGTGATTGGTTGAGTGACAAGCACCCTGCATGTGACCTCTATGATGAGCTTCCACCCACAGAGATATAGACAGGGTAGATGTTGTTATATAGTGCCACAGCGGTCTCGACCTCATCTATTACGGTTTCACAACTACTTTGAAAGGTACGGTTGAAAAATATTTATGGGCAGAGTATATATTTTACATATGATAATTTTTGTGAATCAACAATCCCATCTAGGTACAGTTGTCTGTGGTTGTGAAGTGAATTTCTGGGAATATGCAAATCAGGACAGCTAAGATCAGTCATTAAAGGGATAGTTCTGGATTTGGCAATGAGGCTCTTTATCTGTTTGTTTATTTAGTTGAAAGAGTAAATGTGATAGACAGTAGTTTGAGAATAAAACTGTAATCATATAGTAACGGAAATTTGAGTAATAAATGTGTTTGTTTATTTAGTTGAAAGATTAAATGTGATAGACAGTTTGAGAATAAAAGTGTGGGCAGAGAGTAGTCTGAATTGGGTTCTGGAGGTGTACTCCAACTCACACATTGCACTCATATGCCAGCCATGAGTGTTTCCAAACCAGTGAGGTCACATCCACCAGTAGTGCTGGAGAGCTGCACTGGCTGGTTTCTCCTGTAAAGACAACTCACAATGGCTCATATTCTCTGTGCACTCACTCACCCAGATCAGGTGATACCCTGCTAGGGCAAATGATTGGCTCTTGTCTCAGACCTTCCCCAAGGTGATTGGTTGAGTGACAAGCACCCTGCATGTGACCTCTATGATGAGCTTCCACCCACAGAAATATAGACAGGGTAGATGTTGTTATATAGTGCCACAGCGGTCTCGACCTCATCTATTACGGTTTTACAACTACTTTGAAAGGTACGGTTGAAAAATATTTATGGGCAGAGTATATATTTTACATATGATAATTTTTGTGAATCAACAATCCCATCTAGGTACAGTTGTCTGTGGTTGTGAAGTGAAATTCTGGGAATATGCAAATCAGGACAGCTAAGATCAGTCATTAAAGGGATAGTTCTGGATTTGGCAATGAGGCTCTTTATCTGCTTGTTTATTTAGGTGAAAGAGTAAATGTGATAGACAGTAGTTTGAGAATAAAACTGTAGTCATATAGTAACGGAAATTTGAGTAATAAATGTGTTTGTTTATTTAGTTGAAAGAGTAAATGTGATAGACAGTTTGAGAATAAAAGTGTGGGCAGAGAGTAGTCTGAATTGGGTTCTGGAGGTGTACTCCAACTCACACATTGCACTCATATGCCAGCCATGAGTGTTTCCAAACCAGCGAGGTCACATCCACCAGTAGTGCTGGAGAGCTGCACTGGCTGGTTTCTCCTGTAAAGACAACTCACAATGGCTCATATTCTCTGTGCACTCACTCACCCAGATCAGGTGATACCCTGCTAGGGCAATGATTGGCTCTTGTCTCAGACCTTCCCCAAGGTGATTGGTTGAGTGACAAGCACCCTGCATGTGACCTCTATGATGAGCTTCCACCCACAGAAATATAGACAGGGTAGATGTTGTTATATAGTGCCACAGCGGTCTCGACCTCATCTATTACGGTTTTACAACTACTTTGAAAGGTACGGTTGAAAAATATTTATGGGCAGAGTATATATTTTACATATGATAATTTTTGTGAATCAACAATCCCATCTAGGTACAGTTGTCTGTGGTTGTGAAGTGAAATTCTGGGAATATGCAAATCAGGACAGCTAAGATCAGTCATTAAAGGGATAGTTCTGGATTTGGCAATGAGGCTCTTTATCTGCTTGTTTATTTAGGTGAAAGAGTAAATGTGATAGACAGTAGTTTGAGAATAAAACTGTAGTCATATAGTAACGGAAATTTGAATAATAAATGTGTTTGTTTATTTAGTTGAAAGAGTAAATGTGATAGACAGTTTGAGAATAAAAGTGTGGGCAGAGAGTAGTCTGAATTGGGTTCTGGAGGTGTACTCCAACTCACACATTGCACTCATATGCCAGCCATGAGTGTTTCCAAACCAGTGAGGTCACATCCACCAGTAGTGCTGGAGAGCTGCACTGGCTGGTTTCTCCTGTAAAGACAACTCACAATGGCTCATATTCTCTGTGCACTCACTCACCCAGATCAGGTGATACCCTGCTAGGGCAATGATTGGCTCTTGTCTCAGACCTTCCCCAAGGTGATTGGTTGAGTGACAAGCACCCTGCATGTGACCTCTATGATGAGCTTCCACCCACAGAAATATAGACAGGGTAGATGTTGTTATATAGTGCCACAGCGGTCTCGACCTCATCTATTACGGTTTCACAACTACTTTGAAAGGTACGGTTGAAAAATATTTATGGGCAGAGTATATATTTTACATATGATAATTTTTGTGAATCAACAATCCCATCTAGGTACAGTTGTCTGTGGTTGTGAAGTGAAATTCTGGGAATATGCAAATCAGGACAGCTAAGATCAGTCATTAAAGGGATAGTTCTGGATTTGGCAATGAGGCTCTTTATCTGTTTGTTTATTTAGTTGAAAGAGTAAATGTGATAGACAGTAGTTTGAGAATAAAACTGTAGTCATATAGTAACGGAAATTTGAATAATAAATGTGTTTGTTTATTTAGTTGAAAGAGTAAATGTGATAGACAGTTTGAGAATAAAAGTGTGGGCAGAGAGTAGTCTCAATTGGGTTCTGGAGGTGTACTCCAACTCACACATTGCACTCATATGCCAGCCATGAGTGTTTCCAAACCAGTGAGGTCACATCCACCAGTAGTGCTGGAGAGCTGCACTGGCTGGTTTCTCCTGTAAAGACAACTCACAATGGCTCATATTCTCTGTGCACTCACTCACCCAGATCAGGTGATACCCTGCTAGGGAAATGATTGGCTCTTGTCTCAGACCTTCCCCAAGGTGATTGGTTGAGTGACAAGCACCCTGCATGTGACCTCTATGATGAGCTTCCACCCACAGAAATATAGACAGGGTAGATGTTGTTATATAGTGCCACAGCGGTCTCGACCTCATCTATTACGGTTTCACAACTACTTTGAAAGGTACGGTTGAAAAATATTTATGGGCAGAGTATATATTTTACATATGATAATTTTTGTGAATCAACAATCCCATCTAGGTACAGTTGTCTGTGGTTGTGAAGTGAATTTCTGGGAATATGCAAATCAGGACAGCTAAGATCAGTCATTAAAGGGATAGTTCTGGATTTGGCAATGAGGCTCTTTATCTGTTTGTTTATTTAGTTGAAAGAGTAAATGTGATAGACAGTAGTTTGAGAATAAAACTGTAATCATATAGTAACGGAAATTTGAGTAATAAATGTGTTTGTTTATTTAGTTGAAAGATTAAATGTGATAGACAGTTTGAGAATAAAAGTGTGGGCAGAGAGTAGTCTGAATTGGGTTCTGGAGGTGTACTCCAACTCACACATTGCACTCATATGCCAGCCATGAGTGTTTCCAAACCAGTGAGGTCACATCCACCAGTAGTGCTGGAGAGCTGCACTGGCTGGTTTCTCCTGTAAAGACAACTCACAATGGCTCATATTCTCTGTGCACTCACTCACCCAGATCAGGTGATACCCTGCTAGGGCAATGATTGGCTCTTGTCTCAGACCTTCCCCAAGGTGATTGGTTGAGTGACAAGCACCCTGCATGTGACCTCTATGATGAGCTTCCACCCACAGAAATATAGACAGGGTAGATGTTGTTATATAGTGCCACAGCGGTCTCGACCTCATCTATTACGGTTTTACAACTACTTTGAAAGGTACGGTTGAAAAATATTTATGGGCAGAGTATATATTTTACATATGATAATTTTTGTGAATCAACAATCCCATCTAGGTACAGTTGTCTGTGGTTGTGAAGTGAAATTCTGGGAATATGCAAATCAGGACAGCTAAGATCAGTCATTAAAGGGATAGTTCTGGATTTGGCAATGAGGCTCTTTATCTGCTTGTTTATTTAGGTGAAAGAGTAAATGTGATAGACAGTAGTTTGAGAATAAAACTGTAGTCATATAGTAACGGAAATTTGAGTAATAAATGTGTTTGTTTATTTAGTTGAAAGAGTAAATGTGATAGACAGTTTGAGAATAAAAGTGTGGGCAGAGAGTAGTCTGAATTGGGTTCTGGAGGTGTACTCCAACTCACACATTGCACTCATATGCCAGCCATGAGTGTTTCCAAACCAGTGAGGTCACATCCACCAGTAGTGCTGGAGAGCTGCACTGGCTGGTTTCTCCTGTAAAGACAACTCACAATGGCTCATATTCTCTGTGCACTCACTCACCCAGATCAGGTGATACCCTGCTAGGGCAATGATTGGCTCTTGTCTCAGACCTTCCCCAAGGTGATTGGTTGAGTGACAAGCACCCTGCATGTGACCTCTATGATGAGCTTCCACCCACAGAAATATAGACAGGGTAGATGTTGTTATATAGTGCCACAGCGGTCTCGACCTCATCTATTACGGTTTTACAACTACTTTGAAAGGTACGGTTGAAAAATATTTATGGGCAGAGTATATATTTTACATATGATAATTTTTGTGAATCAACAATCCCATCTAGGTACAGTTGTCTGTGGTTGTGAAGTGAAATTCTGGGAATATGCAAATCAGGACAGCTAAGATCAGTCATTAAAGGGATAGTTCTGGATTTGGCAATGAGGCTCTTTATCTGCTTGTTTATTTAGGTGAAAGAGTAAATGTGATAGACAGTAGTTTGAGAATAAAACTGTAGTCATATAGTAACGGAAATTTGAATAATAAATGTGTTTGTTTATTTAGTTGAAAGAGTAAATGTGATAGACAGTTTGAGAATAAAAGTGTGGGCAGAGAGTAGTCTCAATTGGGTTCTGGAGGTGTACTCCAACTCACACATTGCACTCATATGCCAGCCATGAGTGTTTCCAAACCAGTGAGGTCACATCCACCAGTAGTGCTGGAGAGCTGCACTGGCTGGTTTCTCCTGTAAAGACAACTCACAATGGCTCATATTCTCTGTGCACTCACTCACCCAGATCAGGTGATACCCTGCTAGGGCAATGATTGGCTCTTGTCTCAGACCTTCCCCAAGGTGATTGGTTGAGTGACAAGCACCCTGCATGTGACCTCTATGATGAGCTTCCACCCACAGAAATATAGACAGGGTAGATGTTGTTATATAGTGCCACAGCGGTCTCGACCTCATCTATTACGGTTTCACAACTACTTTGAAAGGTACGGTTGAAAAATATTTATGGGCAGAGTATATATTTTACATATGATAATTTTTGTGAATCAACAATCCCATCTAGGTACAGTTGTCTGTGGTTGTGAAGTGAATTTCTGGGAATATGCAAATCAGGACAGCTAAGATCAGTCATTAAAGGGATAGTTCTGGATTTGGCAATGAGGCTCTTTATCTGTTTGTTTATTTAGTTGAAAGAGTAAATGTGATAGACAGTAGTTTGAGAATAAAACTGTAATCATATAGTAACGGAAATTTGAGTAATAAATGTGTTTGTTTATTTAGTTGAAAGATTAAATGTGATAGACAGTTTGAGAATAAAAGTGTGGGCAGAGAGTAGTCTGAATTGGGTTCTGGAGGTGTACTCCAACTCACACATTGCACTCATATGCCAGCCATGAGTGTTTCCAAACCAGTGAGGTCACATCCACCAGTAGTGCTGGAGAGCTGCACTGGCTGGTTTCTCCTGTAAAGACAACTCACAATGGCTCATATTCTCTGTGCACTCACTCACCCAGATCAGGTGATACCCTGCTAGGGAAATGATTGGCTCTTGTCTCAGACCTTCCCCAAGGTGATTGGTTGAGTGACAAGCACCCTGCATGTGACCTCTATGATGAGCTTCCACCCACAGAAATATAGACAGGGTAGATGTTGTTATATAGTGCCACAGCGGTCTCGACCTCATCTATTACGGTTTCACAACTACTTTGAAAGGTACGGTTGAAAAATATTTATGGGCAGAGTATATATTTTACATATGATAATTTTTGTGAATCAACAATCCCATCTAGGTACAGTTGTCTGTGGTTGTGAAGTGAATTTCTGGGAATATGCAAATCAGGACAGCTAAGATCAGTCATTAAAGGGATAGTTCTGGATTTGGCAATGAGGCTCTTTATCTGTTTGTTTATTTAGTTGAAAGAGTAAATGTGATAGACAGTAGTTTGAGAATAAAACTGTAGTCATATAGTAACGGAAATTTGAATAATAAATGTGTTTGTTTATTTAGTTGAAAGAGTAAATGTGATAGACAGTTTGAGAATAAAAGTGTGGGCAGAGAGTAGTCTGAATTGGGTTCTGGAGGTGTACTCCAACTCACACATTGCACTCATATGCCAGCCATGAGTGTTTCCAAACCAGTGAGGTCACATCCACCAGTAGTGCTGGAGAGCTGCACTGGCTGGTTTCTCCTGTAAAGACAACTCACAATGGCTCATATTCTCTGTGCACTCACTCACCCAGATCAGGTGATACCCTGCTAGGGCAATGATTGGCTCTTGTCTCAGACCTTCCCCAAGGTGATTGGTTGAGTGACAAGCACCCTGCATGTGACCTCTATGATGAGCTTCCACCCACAGAAATATAGACAGGGTAGATGTTGTTATATAGTGCCACAGCGGTCTCGACCTCATCTATTACGGTTTTACAACTACTTTGAAAGGTACGGTTGAAAAATATTTATGGGCAGAGTATATATTTTACATATGATAATTTTTGTGAATCAACAATCCCATCTAGGTACAGTTGTCTGTGGTTGTGAAGTGAAATTCTGGGAATATGCAAATCAGGACAGCTAAGATCAGTCATTAAAGGGATAGTTCTGGATTTGGCAATGAGGCTCTTTATCTGCTTGTTTATTTAGGTGAAAGAGTAAATGTGATAGACAGTAGTTTGAGAATAAAACTGTAGTCATATAGTAACGGAAATTTGAGTAATAAATGTGTTTGTTTATTTAGTTGAAAGAGTAAATGTGATAGACAGTTTGAGAATAAAAGTGTGGGCAGAGAGTAGTCTGAATTGGGTTCTGGAGGTGTACTCCAACTCACACATTGCACTCATATGCCAGCCATGAGTGTTTCCAAACCAGTGAGGTCACATCCACCAGTAGTGCTGGAGAGCTGCACTGGCTGGTTTCTCCTGTAAAGACAACTCACAATGGCTCATATTCTCTGTGCACTCACTCACCCAGATCAGGTGATACCCTGCTAGGGCAATGATTGGCTCTTGTCTCAGACCTTCCCCAAGGTGATTGGTTGAGTGACAAGCACCCTGCATGTGACCTCTATGATGAGCTTCCACCCACAGAAATATAGACAGGGTAGATGTTGTTATATAGTGCCACAGCGGTCTCGACCTCATCTATTACGGTTTTACAACTACTTTGAAAGGTACGGTTGAAAAATATTTATGGGCAGAGTATATATTTTACATATGATAATTTTTGTGAATCAACAATCCCATCTAGGTACAGTTGTCTGTGGTTGTGAAGTGAAATTCTGGGAATATGCAAATCAGGACAGCTAAGATCAGTCATTAAAGGGATAGTTCTGGATTTGGCAATGAGGCTCTTTATCTGCTTGTTTATTTAGGTGAAAGAGTAAATGTGATAGACAGTAGTTTGAGAATAAAACTGTAGTCATATAGTAACGGAAATTTGAGTAATAAATGTGTTTGTTTATTTAGTTGAAAGAGTAAATGTGATAGACAGTTTGAGAATAAAAGTGTGGGCAGAGAGTAGTCTGAATTGGGTTCTGGAGGTGTACTCCAACTCACACATTGCACTCATATGCCAGCCATGAGTGTTTCCAAACCAGTGAGGTCACATCCACCAGTAGTGCTGGAGAGCTGCACTGGCTGGTTTCTCCTGTAAAGACAACTCACAATGGCTCATATTCTCTGTGCACTCACTCACCCAGATCAGGTGATACCCTGCTAGGGCAATGATTGGCTCTTGTCTCAGACCTTCCCCAAGGTGATTGGTTGAGTGACAAGCACCCTGCATGTGACCTCTATGATGAGCTTCCACCCACAGAAATATAGACAGGGTAGATGTTGTTATATAGTGCCACAGCGGTCTCGACCTCATCTATTACGGTTTTACAACTACTTTGAAAGGTACGGTTGAAAAATATTTATGGGCAGAGTATATATTTTACATATGATAATTTTTGTGAATCAACAATCCCATCTAGGTACAGTTGTCTGTGTTTGTGAAGTGAATTTCTGGGAATATGCAAATCAGGACAGCTAAGATCAGTCATTAAAGGGATAGTTCTGGATTTGGCAATGAGGCTCTTTATCTGTTTGTTTATTTAGTTGAAAGAGTAAATGTGATAGACAGTAGTTTGAGAATAAAACTGTAGTCATATAGTAACGGAAATTTGAGTAATAAATGTGTTTGTTTATTTAGTTGAAAGAGTAAATGTGATAGACAGTTTGAGAATAAAAGTGTGGGCAGAGAGTAGTCTGAATTGGGTTCTGGAGGTGTACTCCAACTCACACATTGCACTCATATGCCAGCCATGAGTGTTTCCAAACCAGTGAGGTCACATCCACCAGTAGTGCTGGAGAGCTGCACTGGCTGGTTTCTCCTGTAAAGACAACTCACAATGGCTCATATTCTCTGTGCACTCACTCACCCAGATCAGGTGATACCCTGCTAGGGCAATGATTGGCTCTTGTCTCAGACCTTCCCCAAGGTGATTGGTTGAGTGACAAGCACCCTGCATGTGACCTCTATGATGAGCTTCCACCCACAGAAATATAGACAGGGTAGATGTTGTTATATAGTGCCACAGCGGTCTCGACCTCATCTATTACGGTTTTACAACTACTTTGAAAGGTACGGTTGAAAAATATTTATGGGCAGAGTATATATTTTACATATGATAATTTTTGTGAATCAACAATCCCATCTAGGTACAGTTGTCTGTGGTTGTGAAGTGAAATTCTGGGAATATGCAAATCAGGACAGCTAAGATCAGTCATTAAAGGGATAGTTCTGGATTTGGCAATGAGGCTCTTTATCTGCTTGTTTATTTAGGTGAAAGAGTAAATGTGATAGACAGTAGTTTGAGAATAAAACTGTAGTCATATAGTAACGGAAATTTGAGTAATAAATGTGTTTGTTTATTTAGTTGAAAGAGTAAATGTGATAGACAGTTTGAGAATAAAAGTGTGGGCAGAGAGTAGTCTGAATTGGGTTCTGGAGGTGTACTCCAACTCACACATTGCACTCATATGCCAGCCATGAGTGTTTCCAAACCAGTGAGGTCACATCCACCAGTAGTGCTGGAGAGCTGCACTGGCTGGTTTCTCCTGTAAAGACAACTCACAATGGCTCATATTCTCTGTGCACTCACTCACCCAGATCAGGTGATACCCTGCTAGGGCAGTGATTGGCTCTTGTCTCAGACCTTCCCCAAGGTGATTGGTTGAGTGACAAGCACCCTGCATGTGACCTCTATGATGAGCTTCCACCCACAGAAATATAGACAGGGTAGATGTTGTTATATAGTGCCACAGCGGTCTCGACCTCATCTATTACGGTTTCACAACTACTTTGAAAGGTACGGTTGAAAAATATTTATGGGCAGAGTATATATTTTACATATGATAATTTTTGTGAATCAACAATCCCATCTAGGTACAGTTGTCTGTGGTTGTGAAGTGAATTTCTGGGAATATGCAAATCAGGACAGCTAAGATCAGTCATTAAAGGGATAGTTCTGGATTTGGCAATGAGGCTCTTTATCTGTTTGTTTATTTAGTTGAAAGAGTAAATGTGATAGACAGTAGTTTGAGAATAAAACTGTAGTCATATAGTAACGGAAATTTGAATAATAAATGTGTTTGTTTATTTAGTTGAAAGAGTAAATGTGATAGACAGTTTGAGAATAAAAGTGTGGGCAGAGAGTAGTCTGAATTGGGTTCTGGAGGTGTACTCCAACTCACACATTGCACTCATATGCCAGCCATGAGTGTTTCCAAACCAGTGAGGTCACATCCACCAGTAGTGCTGGAGAGCTGC
This sequence comes from Oncorhynchus tshawytscha, assembly GCF_018296145.1. Classification (NCBI taxonomy): domain Eukaryota; kingdom Metazoa; phylum Chordata; class Actinopteri; order Salmoniformes; family Salmonidae; genus Oncorhynchus; species Oncorhynchus tshawytscha. The sequence continues at coordinate 15,993,744 of NC_056456.1, read as the reverse complement.
ACTGGCTGGTTTCTCCTGTAAAGACAACTCACAATGGCTCATATTCTCTGTGCACTCACTCACCCAGATCAGGTGATACCCTGCTAGGGCAGTGATTGGCTCTTGTCTCAGACCTTCCCCAAGGTGATTGGTTGAGTGACGAGCACCCTGCATGTGACCTCTATGATGAGCTTCCACCCACAGAAATATAGACAGGGTAGATGTTGTTATATAGTGCCACAGTGGTCTCGACCTCATCTATTACGGTTTCACAACTACTTTGAAAGGTACGGTTGAAAAATATTTATGGGCAGAGTATATATTTTACATATGATAATTTTTGTGAATCAACAATCCCATCTAGGTACAGTTGTCTGTGGTTGTGAAGTGAAATTCTGGGAATATGCAAATCAGGACAGCTAAGATCAGTCATTAAAGGGATAGTTCTGGATTTGGCAATGAGGCTCTTTATCTGTTTGTTTATTTAGTTGAAAGAGTAAATGTGATAGACAGTAGTTTGAGAATAAAACTGTAGTCATATAGTAACGGAAATTTGAATAATAAATGTGTTTGTTTATTTAGTTGAAAGAGTAAATGTGATAGACAGTTTGAGAATAAAAGTGTGGGCAGAGAGTAGTCTGAATTGGGTTCTGGAGGTGTACTCCAACTCACACATTGCACTCATATGCCAGCCATGAGTGTTTCCAAACCAGTGAGGTCACATCCACCAGTAGTGCTGGAGAGCTGCATTGGCTGGTTTCTCCTGTAAAAACAGCTCACAATGGCTCATATTTTCTGTGCACTCACTCACCCAGATCAGGTGATACCCTGCTAGGGCAGTGATTGGCTCTTGTCTCAGACCTTCCCCAAGGTGATTGGTTGAGTGACGAGCACCCTGCATGTGACCTCTATGATGAGCTTCCACCCACAGAAATATAGACAGGGTAGATGTTGTTATATAGTGCCACAGCGGTCTCGACCTCATCTATTACGGTTTCACAACTACTTTGAAAGGTACGGTTGAAAAATATTTATGGGCAGAGTATATATTTTACATATGATAATTTTTGTGAATCAACAATCCCATCTAGGTACAGTTGTCTGTGGTTGTGAAGTGAAATTCTGGGAATATGCAAATCAGGACAGCTAAGATCAGTCATTAAAGGGATAGTTCTGGATTTGGCAATGAGGCTCTTTATCTGTTTGTTTATTTAGTTGAAAGAGTAAATGTGATAGACAGTAGTTTGAGAATAAAACTGTAGTCATATAGTAACGGAAATTTGAGTAATAAATGTGTTTGTTTATTTAGTTGAAAGAGTAAATGACAGTTTGAGAATAAAAGTGTGGGCAGAGAGTAGTCTGAATTGGGTTCTGGAGGTGTACTCCAACTCACACATTGCACTCATATGCCAGCCATGAGTGTTTCCAAACCAGTGAGGTCACATCCACCAGTAGTGCTGGAGAGCTGCACTGGCTGGTTTCTCCTGTAAAGACAACTCACAATGGCTCATATTCTCTGTGCACTCACTCACCCAGATCAGGTGATACCCTGCTAGGGCAGTGATTGGCTCTTGTCTCAGACCTTCCCCAAGGTGATTGGTTGAGTGACGAGCACCCTGCATGTGACCTCTATGATGAGCTTCCACCCACAGAAATATAGACAGGGTAGATGTTGTTATATAGTGCCACAGCGGTCTCGACCTCATCTATTACGGTTTCACAACTACTTTGAAAGGTACGGTTGAAAAATATTTATGGGCAGAGTATATATTTTACATATGATAATTTTTGTGAATCAACAATCCCATCTAGGTACAGTTGTCTGTGGTTGTGAAGTGAAATTCTGGGAATATGCAAATCAGGACAGCTAAGATCAGTCATTAAAGGGATAGTTCTGGATTTGGCAATGAGGCTCTTTATCTGTTTGTTTATTTAGTTGAAAGAGTAAATGTGATAGACAGTAGTTTGAGAATAAAACTGTAGTCATATAGTAACGGAAATTTGAATAATAAATGTGTTTGTTTATTTAGTTGAAAGAGTAAATGACAGTTTGAGAATAAAAGTGTGGGCAGAGAGTAGTCTGAATTGGGTTCTGGAGGTGTACTCCAACTCACACATTGCACTCATATGCCAGCCATGAGTGTTTCCAAACCAGTGAGGTCACATCCACCAGTAGTGCTGGAGAGCTGCACTGGCTGGTTTCTCCTGTAAAAACAGCTCACAATGGCTCATATTTTCTGTGCACTCACTCACCCAGATCAGGTGATACCCTGCTAGGGCAGTGATTGGCTCTTGTCTCAGACCTTCCCCAAGGTGATTGGTTGAGTGACGAGCACCCTGCATGTGACCTCTATGATGAGCTTCCACCCACAGAAATATAGACAGGGTAGATGTTGTTATATAGTGCCACAGCGGTCTCGACCTCATCTATTACGGTTTCACAACTACTTTGAAAGGTACGGTTGAAAAATATTTATGGGCAGAGTATATATTTTACATATGATAATTTTTGTGAATCAACAATCCCATCTAGGTACAGTTGTCTGTGGTTGTGAAGTGAAATTCTGGGAATATGCAAATCAGGACAGCTAAGATCAGTCATTAAAGGGATAGTTCTGGATTTGGCAATGAGGCTCTTTATCTGTTTGTTTATTTAGTTGAAAGAGTAAATGTGATAGACAGTAGTTTGAGAATAAAACTGTAGTCATATAGTAACGGAAATTTGAATAATAAATGTGTTTGTTTATTTAGTTGAAAGAGTAAATGTGATAGACAGTTTGAGAATAAAAGTGTGGGCAGAGAGTAGTCTGAATTGGGTTCTGGAGGTGTACTCCAACTCACACATTGCACTCATATGCCAGCCATGAGTGTTTCCAAACCAGTGAGGTCACATCCACCAGTAGTGCTGGAGAGCTGCACTGGCTGGTTTCTCCTGTAAAGACAACTCACAATGGCTCATATTCTCTGTGCACTCACTCACCCAGATCAGGTGATACCCTGCTAGGGCAGTGATTGGCTCTTGTCTCAGACCTTCCCCAAGGTGATTGGTTGAGTGACGAGCACCCTGCATGTGACCTCTATGATGAGCTTCCACCCACAGAAATATAGACAGGGTAGATGTTGTTATATAGTGCCACAGTGGTCTCGACCTCATCTATTACGGTTTCACAACTACTTTGAAAGGTACGGTTGAAAAATATTTATGGGCAGAGTATATATTTTACATATGATAATTTTTGTGAATCAACAATCCCATCTAGGTACAGTTGTCTGTGGTTGTGAAGTGAAATTCTGGGAATATGCAAATCAGGACAGCTAAGATCAGTCATTAAAGGGATAGTTCTGGATTTGGCAATGAGGCTCTTTATCTGTTTGTTTATTTAGTTGAAAGAGTAAATGTGATAGACAGTAGTTTGAGAATAAAACTGTAGTCATATAGTAACGGAAATTTGAATAATAAATGTGTTTGTTTATTTAGTTGAAAGAGTAAATGTGATAGACAGTTTGAGAATAAAAGTGTGGGCAGAGAGTAGTCTGAATTGGGTTCTGGAGGTGTACTCCAACTCACACATTGCACTCATATACCAGCCATGAGTGTTTCCAAACCAGTGATGTCACATCCACCAGTAGTGCTGGAGAGCTGCACTGGCTGGTTTCTCCTGTAAAGACAACTCACAATGGCTCATATTCTCTGTGCACTCACTCACCCAGATCAGGTGATACCCTGCTAGGGTAGTGATTGGCTCTTGTCTCAGACCTTCCCCAAGGTGATTGGTTGAGTGACGAGCACCCTGCATGTGACCTCTATGATGAGCTTCCACCCACAGAAATATAGACAGGGTAGATGTTGTTATATAGTGCCACAGCGGTCTCGACCTCATCTATTACGGTTTTACAACTACTTTGAAAGGTACCCTTGAAAAATATTTATGGGCAGAGTATATATTTTCCATATGATAATTTTTGTGAATCAACAATCCCATCTAGGTACAGTTGTCTGTGGTTGTGAAGTGAAATTCTGGGAATATGCAAATCAGGACAGCTAAGATCAGTCATTAAAGGGATAGTTCTGGATTTGGCAATGAGGCTCTTAATCTGTGGGTAGTGTAGTCACATAGTAACGGAAATTTGAACAATAAATGTGTTTGTTTATTTAGTTGAAAGAGTAAATGATAGACAGTTTGAGAATAAAACTGTGGGCAGAGAGTAGTCTGAATTGGGTTCTGGAGGTGTACTCCAGGGAGAGTGTGGCAGAGTCAGACCTGAGCCAACTCTCCCTGTTTATCGTGAGGAGCCAAGGAGGAGACCAGAGCCGGTGTTGGAGGTGAGCAAAGCAGAGACTGTGAAGGAGTTAATGGGGAAATTGGAGGAGAGAGAAATGAGGGAGTTGCTGTGTTGGTGCTTTTTGCATGCAATTCGCCCGACGGAACGTGTCGGGGATTTGATGGCACCTGGGTCAGCGCTCCATACTCGTCCTGCGGTGCGTGTTAGTCAGCTGGTGAAGTTGGTGCCAGCCTCACGCACCAGGCCTCCTGTGCACATCCCTAGCCTTGCACGTCCTGTGCCAGCACTGCTCTCAAGATCTCCAGTACGCCTTCACGGTCTAGCCCATCCTGTGCCACCTCCACACACCAACCCTCCGGTGGCAGCTCCCCGCACCAGGCTTCCTGTGCGTGTTCTCGGCCCAGTTCCACCAGTGCTAGCACCACGCATCAGGCCTACAGTGCGCCTCGCCTCTCCAGCGCTGCCGGAGTCTCCCGTCTATCTAGCACTGTCAGAGCCTTCCTCATCTCCTGCGCTGCCGGAGTCTCCCGCCTGTTCAGCGCAGCTAGAGCCTTCTTCCTCTACAGCGCTGCTGGAGTCTCCTGCCTGTTCAGCGCAGCCAGAGCTGCCAGCCTGCATGGAGCAGCCAGAGCTGCTAGCCTGCATGGAGCAGCCAGAGCTGCCAGCCTGCATGGAGCAGCCAGAGCTGCCAGTCTGCATGGAGCAGCCAGAGCTGCCAGTCTGCATGGAGCAGCCAGAGATGTCAGTCTGCATGGAGCAGCCAGAGCTGTCAGTCTGCATGGAGCAGCCAGAGCTGCCAGTCTGCAAGGAGCTGCCAGTCTGCAAGGAGCTGCCAGTCTGCAAGGAGCTGCCAGTCTGCACGGAGCTGCCAGTCTGTACGGAGCTGTCAGTCAGCCAGACTCTTCCAGATCTGCCAGTCAACCGGACTCTTCCAGATCCGCCAGTCAACCGGACTCTTCCAGTGCCGCCAGTCTGCCCAGCGCCGCCAGTGCCGCCAGTCTGCCCAGTGCCGCCAGTCTGCCCAGCGCCGCTAGTCTGCCCAGCGCCGCTAGTCTGCCCAGCGCCACCAGTGCCGTCAGTCTGCCCAGCCCCGCCAGTGCCGTCAGTCTGCCCAGCGCCGCCAGTGCCATCAGTCTGCCCAGTGCCGTCAGTCTGCCCAGCGCCGCCAGTGCCGTCAGTCTGCCCAGCGCCGCCAGTGCCGCCAGTCTGCCCAGTGCCGCCAGTCTGTCCAGCGCCGCAAGTCCGCCAGTCTGCCAGGATCAGTTAGATCCGCCAGCCAGCCAGGATCCGCCAGTCTGCCAGGATCCACCAGGATCTGCCAGAACTGCCAGTCAGCCAGGATCCACCATTCAGCCAGGATTCGCCATTCAGCCAGGATTCGCCATTCAGCCAGGATTCGCCATTCAGCCAGGATCTGCCAGTCAGCCAGGATCTGCCGGAACCACCAGCCAGCCAGGATCTGCTAGATCCATCAACCTGCCGGAGCTTCCTTTCAGTCCTGAGCTTCCTCTCAGTCCTGAGCTTCCTCTTGAACTTCCCCTCAGTCCCGAGCTACCCCTCAGTCCCGAGCTACCCCTCAGTCCCGAGCTACCCCTCAGTCCTGAGCTACCTCAGTCCGGAGCTGCCCCTCAGTCCAGTGGGGTCCGTGGTTAGGTTTCCTAGGCCAAGGTTAGGGGCGAGGGTCGTCACTCAAGGGACGCTAAGGAGGTGGACTAAGACAATTATGGAGTGGGGTCCACGTCCAGCGCCAGAGCCGCCACCGCGGACAGATGCCCACCCAGACCCTCCCCTATAGGTTTAGGTTGTGCGTTCGGAGTCCGCACCTTGGGGAGGGGGGTACTGTCACGTTCTGACCATCGTTCGTATGTGTTTTCGTGTCCTTGTTGTTAGTGTCCTTAGTGTCCTTGTTCCTGTCTCTGTGTTAGTTTACACTAGTATAGGCTGTTTCGGTTTTCGTTACGTTCTTTGTTTTGTAATGTTGAAATATTGATTTGTGTTTTACGTTTGTTCATTAAACATGGATCGCAATCTACACGCCGCATTTTGGTCCGACTCTCCTTCACACCTAGAAAACCGTTACAGCTTGTCTAATTATCTTAGCTTGCATGTCTAGTGACAAGGTTGGTAGACTTTAGAAATGTAAGCAGTTATTAAAAGTACAAAATAAGACTCACATTTCTTTCAATCTTTTATTGTAGCAGTGATGCAGAAAAGCATACTTAGTTTGTTAAAAACAAAACTACCAGTCAGGAGGACGCAGACAGCTCAGTAGGTATGCTTAGATAAACAAAAAGAAAAATAATACAGTGTCAAAATGATGTCGCCTACCAATCTGCATCCCACTGCTGGCTTGCTTCTGAAGCTAAGCATAGTTGGTCCTGGATGGGAGACCAGATGCTGATGGAAGCAGTGTTGGAGCATCAGTAGGAGACACCCTTTCATCTGGTCCAAGAAAATATCCCAATGCCCCAGGGGGTAGGGTGCTGTCTTTCAGATGGGATGTTAAATGGGTGTCCTGACTCTCTGTGGTCACTAAAGATCCCTTGGCACTTATTGTAAGAGTAGAGCTGTTAACCCCTGTGTCCTGGCTAAATTCCCAATCTGTCCCTCATACCATCATGGTCCCCATAATCATCCCCAGTTTACAATTGTCTCATTTATCCATCCTCCTCTCTCCTGTAAGGTTGTTGCTTTAAATGAGAATGTGTTCTCAGTCAACTTACCTGGTAAAAAAAGGGTTAAGTATAGAGTGCCTTTGGAAAGTATTCAGACCCCTTTTCTTTTTCCACATTCCACATGGATTAAATAAATTAACACAAAAACCCATAATGACAAAGCGAAAAAAGGTTTTAAGAAATGTTTGCAAATGTATTAAACATAAAACACATAAATACCTTATTTACATATAAGTATTCATACATTTTGATATGAGACTCGAAATAGAGCTCAGGTGCATCCTGTTTCTATTGATCATCCTTGAGATGTTTCTACAACTTGATTGGAGTCCACCTGTGGTCAATTCAATTGATTGGACATGATTTGGAAAGGTACACACCTGTCTATATAAGCTCCCACAGTTGACAGTGCATGCCAGAGCAAAAACCAAGCCATGAGGTCGAAGGAATTGTCCGTAGAGTGCCGAGACAAGGTTATGTCAAGGCACAGATGTGAGGAAGGGTGCCAAAAAATGTCTTCAGCATTGATGGTTCCCAAGAACCACGGGGCCTCCATCATTCTTAAATGAAGCAGGTATATTTCACTGGTCATCCCCAAAGCCAACACTTACTTTGGCCGCCTTTCCTTCGAGTTCTCTGCTGCCAATGACTGAAACAAATTGCAAAAATCACTGAAGCTGGAGTCTTATCTACCTCTCTAACTTTAAGCATCAGCTGTCAGAGCATCTTACCGATCACTGTACCTGTACACAGTCAATCTGTAAATAGCACAAATACTTATCCTCATGGTCTTTTGCACCCCAGTATCTCTACTTGCACATCATCATCTGCACATCTATCACTACAGTGTTAATGCTAAATTGTAATTATTTCACCTCTATGGCATATTTATTGCCTTACCTCCCAACTCTTCTACATTTGCACACACTGTACATAGATTTTTCTATTGTGTTATTGACTGTATTTCTGTTTATGTGTAACTCTGTGTTGTTGGTTTTGTCGCACTGCTTTGCTTTATCTTGGCCAGGTTGCAGTTGTAAATGAGAACTTGTTCTCAACTGGTCTACCTGATTAAATAAAGGTGAAAAAAATACAAAATAAAATATATTTATATATATATATATATATTTTATTTTTATATATATATATTTTTTAAATTACATTTTTTTAAATGGAAGATGTTTGGAACCACCAAGACTCTTCCTATAGCTGGTCACCCGGCCAAACTGAGCAATCGGGGGAGAAGAGCTTTGGTCAGGGAGGTGACCAAGAACCTGATGGTCACTCTGACAGAGCTCTAGAGAACCTTCCAGAAGGACAACCATCTCTGCAGCACTCCATCAACCAGGCCTTTATGGTAGTGGCCAGACAGAAGCCACTCCTCAGTAAAAGGCACATGACAGCCTGCTCTGAGTTTGCCAAAAGGCACCTAAAGACTCTCAGACCATGAGAAACAGGTCTCCCTGGTCTGATGAAACTAAGATTGAACTCTTTGGCCTGAATGCCAAGCGTCACATCTGGAGGAAACCTGGCACCATCCCTATGGGGAAGCATGGTGGTGGCAGCATCATGCTGTGAGGATGTTTTTCAGCAGCAGGGACTGGGAGACTAGTCAGGATCGAGGCAAAGATGAACGGACCAAATACAGAGAGATCCTTCGTGAAAACCTGCTCCAGAGCGCTCAGGAACTCAGACTGGGGCTAAGGTTCACCTTCCAACAGGACACTTAACACAGCCAAGAAAACGCAGGAGTGGCTTCGGGATAAGTCTTTGAATGTCCTTGAGTGCCAAGCCAGAGCTCGGACTTGAAACCGATGAAACCGATTGAACATCCCTAGAGAGACCTGAAAATAGCTGTGCAGCAACGCTCCCCATCCAACCTGAAAGAGCTTGAGAGGGTCTTCAGAGAAGACTGGGAGACACTCCTCAAATACAGGTGTGCCAAGCTTGTAGCGTCATACCCAAGAAGACTCAAGGCTTAATCACTGCCAAAGGTGCTTCAACAAAGTACAGGTTCTGAATACCTAATTAAATGTGATATTTCAGTTAGTTTTGTTTAATAAATGTGTGAAAAAATTCTAAAAACCTGTGTTTGCTTTGTCATTGTGCAGTATTGTGTGTAGATTGATGTGGGGGAGAAAAAAAAACACATTTTTAAATATGGCTGTAACGTATCAAAATGTGGAAAAAGTAAAGGGGTCTGAATACTTTCCGAATGCACAGTGTCTATCATCACTTTTCATGTTTGCCATTATATTAGATGAGTAACATTTCCTGTAAATTGTTATTTGCTAGCCTGTATCTGATCCTTCATATCAATCAGTGTGTATATTTTTATAGTTGATGCCCTGAACATCATTTTGATGATGACTCGGGCCAATTTCAAAACTTGTGTATGTTTTTCTCCGTGCAGGTTTTTCACTTACTTCAAGGGTGTTGTGGTGACTGATACCTGCCTGGTGAACATTTATCCCATTGGTGAAGATTACTATGCCATCACAGAAACCAATTACATCACTAAAGTCAACACTGACACACTGGAGACACTGAAGAAGGTCAAAATTGAGATTCCATCCCCCTGTATTACATTATTCCCAATATATTAGGAACCACAGTGTTTGCATATGTTCTTTGTTCTAATTCAGCTGACTCAAAAAACAGAAGTGTTACCGACTGGTCCACTGATTATAGAGAGAAATTGCACTTCTCAATAAGTTATAACACATGAATAATGTATAACATGATTCTGAATAACACTATGACTTCACTTCCCCTCAGGGGGACTGCGTCAACATCAATGGAGTGACAGCCCACTCGCACGGAACAGTGTTCAACAAAGGAAGCTGCATGGGAAAAGGAGCGTCACTGACCTACAATGTTATCAGGACCCCACCCACACAGAAAGGTTGGGCTTGTATCCCAAGAAAATAAAAAGTGCACCATATTTATTCAGTCTTCATGCACATGTTCCACCTCTTAGTCGATGTTTGAATTAAGCTACAACATGTAAGCAACTTGTCCTTGATATCTTAACATGTTCTGGATAGGAGAACCTGTAACGGGAAGGCAAGCTGAAGGCTTGTGCCCTGCTTGCATCTTGTGTCCTTTCCTCAGACCCCATTGAAAAGTCTATGGCTGTGGTGCAATTCCCCAGTGCCAAGAGGTTCACGCCCTCCTATGTGCACAGGTGGGTCATAATAACATGTCCATCATGTTTATAGTCAAACTTGAGGTCCCCGAAACAGCATAAAGTCTAACATCAACACACCTCCTGTGTTACAGACTGCAGTGGCAGTTTGTGTAAATTGGACTAAGTCATATGTCGTATGGTTTCCATATCACCCTTAGTTTTGGCATGTCGTAGAACTACATTGTCTTCGTGACCCCGGTGAAAATCAACCTTACGTTCCTGAGTGCCTGGAGCATCCGAGGCTCCAACTACATGTAATTGCTTTGAGTCCAATGAGGTTTTTGGTTTCAGGAAATAAACACTCAATATACTTTGGTTTAAATGTGACACATTTATATACAGGAACATACAGTAACAGCATACTGTACCTAATCTTGGCACTGAGAACCAAACCATGCATGTGTGCTGTCTCAAGAGACTTCAGCAAACCCCACCTGTTTTTCACAGACGTTGTTCCACATCGCCAGAAAGGACATTGGAGGAGGACAAGGAGAGTATGTTTACCATAAATTCAGGGCTGCTCCTATCAACCTGTTTCATCACATCAACACTTACGAGGAACAAGGCTTTATCGTGGCTGACGTGTGTACATGGAAAGGGTAATGGAACAATGTCTCTCATAAGCAATGGCAATGTCGGTACACTGGCAAATGTAAATGTGTACATAAAAAGTGATGACGTCATAACTGACTAGATTATTTATGGACTGAGGGATTTCAGGGGTGGCATACATTTGAAGTGAGTTGCCTTACATGGAACCCAAACCGGCTGCACGTGTGCGCCATCGCGCAAAAATGTGTTTTGTCCCCCCACACCAAACGTCATCACGACACGCAGGTTAAAATATCAAAACAAACTCTGAACCAATTATATTAATTTGGTGACAGGTCGAAAAGCATTAAACATTTATGGCAATTTAGCTAGCTAGCTAGCTTGCACTTGCTAGCTAATTCGTCCTATTTAGCTAGCTTTCTGTTGCTAGATAATTTGTCCTGGGATATAAACATTGAGTTGTTATTTTACCTGAAATGCACAAGGTCCTCTACTCCACCAATTAATCCACACATAAAACGGTCAACCGAATCGTTTCTAGTCATCTCTCCTCCTTCTAGGGTTTTACTTTTCTTGAATTTATATTGCGATTGGCAACTTTCATAAATTAGGTGCATTACCGGCACTGACCTCGTTTGTCTTTCAGTCACCCGCATGGGTATAACCAATGAGGAGATGGCACGTTTGTATTTGCTTCTATGAACGAATGAGGAGATGGGAGAGGCAGGACTTGCAGCGCAATCTGCGTCAGAAATAGAACTGACTTCTATTTTAGTCCTTGGCAACGCAGACGCTCATTGGTGCGCACGAGCAGTGTCGGTGCAACAATTGTATAACATTTATGTTACACGCGAGCAGTGTAGTCAGCCTGATAGCAATGTCCTTTTTCAGAAGAATTGATTAATGATTCCTAGCCCATGGTCTTTAAACACTGTCTGTTCAAAGGATTATAAAACTCATTCTTTATTTTGTTTCCCGGTAGGTTTGAGTTGTTTACAACTACCTTTGGCTGGCCAACCTGTGTTCCAACTGGGAGGAGGTGAAGAAGGCAGCCATGATGACTCCTCAACCTCAGAAATCCTGAAATGGAAGCTGAAATCCGCGAAAGGTGAAACAGCACCACTGTTCGCCCCAAGCACGTTATTGTTTTTGTTCTGGTTCATTTGTTTGAAGTAACGTCTTTGTTGTTGTAATATGCAAACGTCTTTGTTGTTGTAATATCGCAAACGCCACGGATTCCAGCTTTAGAAAAAATAAATGTTTCATTTACATATTTGTGTCAAAAAAAAAATTACATTCAAGTGCGTATGTGCATAGCCTGTATTTTCCCTTCTTTTGGATAGCAACATATACTGATTATATGTTCCAGGAGGAGCAGGGACAGAACCTGATCTGCCTGCCGTACACCACGGCAACATCGGTGATGTGTTCTGACGGGACCATCTGGCTGGAGCCTGAAGCGCTGTTCTCTGGGCCTATGCGCCAACCACTTCAGGGTTGAGTTCCTGTCTCAAATCATGGATGAAACGTGGATGTGGATGATGATGGTATGTACTGTACTGTTACTGTTTTATACGGTAACAGTTACAGGTATGGTGCAGGGCAAACACATACCCAGTATCTTGTTTGTGTTAGTGTTAGGAAGAGAGTTTAAGAGACTTTAGCTATTTATCCAGGGACAAGGTATTTTCAATTTAGTAGAAAAATGTTCTAAGCAAAATTTGTTCAAAAGTGGGGTTACTGTAAAATTTGGTGGGCGCTGTATTTTCAAACCTGGACTCAGGGGTAGACATAGTAAATGTAAATCTGTCTACCTCCATTTAGTATGATATGTTGTGTATTAATTTGTGGATGTCCATCATCCATCTTGTATAATATGGTATGAATTACAATTCGTATGATATGTTACGAATTGCAATGCGTACAATATGCTAAAAATATACAATATGTATGATTTGTTACTAATTTCAATTTGTTGTGGCTAACGTTACCTAGGCTAGGGGTTAAGGTTTAGGTTAAAGGGTTAAGTAACCTTCTGTCTTATGTAACCATACCAAACATAACATATCATACTAATTTGAGATTCCCCGATATAAAATGTAATATGTTACGTCTAGTCTATGAGTCCAGGCTGTTTTCTAACAACCAGTGTGGTTTTCCAATGACCCACAGGTGTCCAGTTGACCATTGTGGTGGCCACCGGGGCCCAGAGGCCAGGGTACATGCTGATCCTCAACGCCAAGGACATGTCGGAGATCACCAGGGCAGAGGTGAAGTGCTCTCTGCCGGTCACCTTCCACGGAATGTACAAGCCATAACCTGGCAACAATACTCTGGGCACAAAGACTAGTAGTCACCACTCCAAGCTATTCAAACTAACTAAGCATCAACTGTCACTCAACAATAGAACAAACAAAAAAACAATGACAAACTATAGGTTACAAATAACTCGCAAAAAAAGCCACGTACCTGATCATCTTACATCATGATTTAAAGTCTTTTAACTTTGTGAAACCTATGATTTAGTATGGTTGAGCACAAAATGGAACCTGCAGGTATCAGGGCATCAGTAGGCTTCTTACAATTATTTCTCAGGGAGCCCACAGACAGCGTACAAGATCAGCTTGTAGTTTTTGAGTACTTCAGGGTTGCAATACTAAAAAATAGAATCAACACACTGGCCTTTCTATTGTATGCCAGTTATTTTGGGAAAGTTGCATGGTGTAACTAATAATTGGACTATTTTATATTGTATAAAAACACCTCATCCCCTATATATACACATGTAGTGCAGGTACATATATCAAAGCGCTAGTCCCAAAAGGCAACAATAAAGTCCCTCAATAAAGCTCCTTCGTGAAAATAAGATTTGAATACATTCTGAGACCTTGCACCCAAAAACCTTTCTAATGCTGATTGGAACTACTAGTGAAAGGGCAACAAAGACTAGCTGTTGCCATAGAAAATCTGATTAGGTGTATTGTATGCATGCAGTCATTTTGGATAAAAGTGTCTGCTTAATGGCATATATTATCATGATTGTATTAAGTTTCAAGGAAAAGTACAAACATGTTAGCATGTTGCAACAAGAGTCATTATTTTGACAGAGCCCATGTTTTGTTTAACGTTGCCTAATGTAATCTTGAGTACGTATCATGACATTAGCCCCGCTAGCCTAAGCTTTCACAGGTGATTGCATTGAAACATTGCTAAATTAAGCTGATCACACCGATTAACTGGGTCAAACACCTAATCTGAGGAACAAACAGGCATGTTGCCAATCCCTTTTTGTAAAAGCACAGATCATGGCCATAAAAGCCTGGCTTTATACAAAACTGTCTGGCCATATCTCAACAGGCAGCCTAATTCTGATTTTTTTCTCTTCTCACTAAATTGATCTTCATACCCATCAGATCAGCTCTGAAAAACATCTTATGTGATTGGTCAAAAGACCAATTAGCGTAAAAAAAAATCTGAATAGGGCTGCCTATGGCAAGAGACTTTCAAAAACCATGGCCATGATAATGACAGCAAAAAAACAACAACAAAGGAGCAAAATATACTGTATGTACTGTGTTGATAGAGCTAGCTTTAAAGGGGAAATGTAACACTGTACTACCATCTGGTGTAACAAAAAGATACTACAGTCTCAGAACACTAATAATTCAGGGATTACCCAGGTGTGTGCTTTCCGGTTTATTTTATACAGATTCAATATGGGGGCTGTTTGGCCTTCCAAAAATCAAGATTACATTTATTTTCAGATTCCTGAACAAAAAAAAAGAAGCAAAAGATGTTAAAAAAAACATGTACTTTTACCACATTGTTACATTACAGCCTCATTCTAAAATGGATTCAATTGTTTTCCCCCCCATCATCAATCTACACACAATACCCCACAATAACAAAAGCAAAAACTGTTTCTTACATTTTGGCAAATGTATTAAAAATAAAAAACGCATCACATTTACATAAGTATTCAGACCCTTTACTCAGTACTTTGTTGAAGCACCTTTAGCAGCGATTACAGCCTCCAGTCTTCTTGGGTATGATGCTATAAGCTTGGAACGCCTGTATTTGGGGAGTTTCCCCCATTCTTCTCTGCAGATCCTCTCAAGCTCTGTCAGGTTGGAGAGAGATGTTAGATCGGGTTCATGTCCGGGCTCTGGCTCGGCCACTCAAGGACATTCAGAGACTTATACGAAGCCACTCCTGCGTTGTCTTGGCTGTGTCCTTATGGTCGCTCTCCTGTTGTAAGGTGAACCTTGGCCTTAGTCTGAGGTCCTGAGCGCGTCGGAGCAGGTTTTCATGAAGGATCACTGCACTTTGCTCCGTTCATCTTTCGCTCGATCCTGACAGGTCTCCCAGTCCCTGTAGTTTCCTGCAGCAGTGATGCTTGGCATTCAGGCCAAATAGTTAAATCTAGGTTTCATCAGACCAGAGAATATTGTTTTTCACGGTCTGAGAGTCTTTAGGTGTTTTTTGGCAAACTCCAAGCGGGCTGTCATGTGCCTTTTACTGAGAGGTGGCTTCCATCAGGCCACTCTAACCTAAAGAACTGATTGGAGGAGTGCTGCAGAGATGGATGTCCTTCTGGAAGTTTCTCCCATCTCCACAGAGAAACTCTGGAGCTTTGGCAGTGACCATCGGCTTCTTGGTCACCTCCCTGACCAAGGCCCTTCTCCCCTGATTGATCAGTTGGGCCAGGTGGCCAGCTGAAGGAAGAGTCTTGGTGGTTCCAAACTTCCTCTATTTAAGACTGATGGAGGCCACTGTGTTCTTGGTACCCATCCACACATCTGTGCCTTGACACAATCCTGTCTCGGCGCTCTACGGACAATTCCTTCGACCTCATGGCTTGGTTTTTGCTCTGACATGCACTGTCAACTGTGGGAGCTTATATAGTCAGGTGTGGGCCTTTCCAAATCATGTCCAATCAATTGAATTTAGCACAGGTGGACTCCAATCAAGTTGTAGAAACATCTCAAGGATGGTCAATTGAAACAGGATGCACCTGAGCTCAACTTCGAGTCTCACAGCAAAGGATCTGAATACTTATTTACAGTTGAAGTTTACATACACTTAGGTTGGAGTCATTAAAATAAATTTTTCAACCACTCCACAAATTTGTTAACACACTATAGTTTTGGCAAGTCGGTTAGGACATCTACTTTGTGCACGACACAAGTCATTTTTCTAACAATTGTTCACAGATTATTTCACTTGCAATTCACTGTATCACAATTCCTGTGGGTCAGAAGTGTACATACACTAAGTTGACTTGTGTTTAAATAGTTGGAAAATTCCAGAAAATGATGCCATGGCTTTAGAAGCTAGAGGCTAATTGACATCATTTGAGTCAATTGGAGGTGTACCTGTTGGTGTATTTTAAGGCCTACCTTCAAACTCAGTGCCTCTTTGATTGACATCATGGGAAAATAAAAATAAATCAGCCAAGACCTCAGAAAATAAATTGTAGACCTCCACAAGTCTGGTTGATCCTCGGGAGCAATTTCCAAACACCTGAAGGTACCACGTTCATCTGTACAAACAATAGTACACAAGTATAAACACCATGGGACCACGCAGCCGTCATACCGCTCAGGAAAGAGATGCATTCTGTCTCCTGGAGATGAACGTACTTTGGTGTGAAAAGTGCAAATCAATCCCAGAACAACAGCAAAGGACCTTGTGAAGATGCTGGAGGAAATAGGTACAAAAGTATCTATATCCACAGTAAAACAAGTCCTGTATCGACATAACCTGAAATGCCGCTCATTAAAAAAGCCGGACTACGGTTTGCAACTGCACATGGGGACAAAGGTCGTACTTTTTGGAGAAATATCCTCTGGTCTGATGAAACAAAAATATAACTGTTTGGCCATAATGACCACTGTTATGTTTGGAGGAAAAAGGGGGAGGCTTGCAAGCCGAAGAACACCGTCTCAACTGTGAAGCACAGGGGTGACAGCATCATGTTGTGGGGATGCTTTGCTTCAGGAGGGACTGGTGCACTTCACAAAATAGATGGCATCATGAGGGGGGAAAATGATGTGGATATATTGAAGCAACATCTCAAGACATCAGTCAGGAAGTTAATGCTTGGTTGCAAATGGGTCTTCCAAATGGACAATGACCCCAAGCATACTTCCAAAGTTGTGGCAAAATGGCTTAAGGACAACAAAGTCATCACAAAGGACTGACCTCAATCCAATAGAACATTTGTGGGCAGAACTGAAAAAACATATGCGGCAAGGAGGCCTACAAACCTGACTCAGTTACACTAGTTCTGTCGGGAGGAATGGGCCAAAATTCACCCAACTTATTGTGGGAAGCTTGTGGAAGGCTATCCGAAACGTTTGACCCAAGTTAAACCATTTATAGGCAATGCTACCAAATACTAATTGAGTGTATGTAAACTTCTGACCCAATGGGAATGTGACGAAAGAAATCAAAGCTGATGTAAATCATTCTCTCTCCTATGATTGACATTTCACGTTCTTAAAATAAAGTGGTGATCAAACTAACCTAAGACAGGGAATTTTTACTAGGATTAAATGTCAGGAATTGTGAAAAACTGAGTTTAAATGTATTTGGCTAAGGTGTATGTAAACTTCCAACTTCAACTGTAAATAAGGTTTTTGTTTATATATATATATATATATACATTTGCAAAATGTCTAACTCTATAATGACAAAGAGAAAACAGGTTATTGTGTGTAGATTGATGGGGGACTTTTCAAATGTAATCCATTGTAGAATAATGTGGAAAATGTGGAAAAAGTCAAGTGGTCTGAATACTTTCCAAATGCACTGTAAATCTTCTCCCTCTTGCACTTTATATCTCGGGGACAGAGTTTCGCAGATGCATAGTCAAAACCAGTGTAAACCACTGGCCAAAACTTTTATCTCCTACAAACACAATGACAAACAATACATCTAAAGGTAGGAGATATACAAACATCCAGTGGTGTAAAGTACTACTTAAGTAGTTTTTTGGGGGTATCTTTACTTTAATATTTATATTTTTGACTACTTTTACTTCGACTACATTCCTAAAGAAAATCATGTTTTTTTTACTCCATACATTTTACATGACACCCAAAAGTACTCGTTACATTTTGAATGCTTAGCAGGACTGGAAAATGGTCCAATGCGCGCACTTATCAAGAGAACATCCCTGGTCATCCCTACTGCCTCTGATCTGGCAGACTCAATAAGCACAAATGCTTTGTTTGTAAATGATGTCTGAGTGTGCCCTTGTCTATCCGTAAATTTAAAAAACAAGAAAATGGTGCCGTCTGGTTTGCTTAATATAAGGAATTTGAAATGATTTATACTTTACATTTGATACTTAAGTATATTTTAGCAATTACATTTACTTTTGGTACTTAAGTATATTTAAAACCAAATACTCTTTAACTTTTACTCAAGTAGTATTTTACTGGGTGACTTTTACTTGAGTCATTTTCTATTAAGGTATCTTTATTTTTACTCAAGTATGAATTTGGGTACTTTTTCCACCAGTGCAAACATAAATACAGAAAAGGGTATCATTATAATATAAACTAAACATTTAACGGAAATAATTCACCACAGCAGCAGTTACAAACATATATATATATATATATATATATAAAAAGTGACAAACAAAAAAGGAAATCATAGTGTATGTAAAAACATCCAGAACGTATTTTTGCACAATGATGTATTGACTGTGGGAGAAGACTGAATATACAGATAAGTGAGCTAAGTACTTAAGGGAAGAAATTCCACTATTCTTAATGTCTCCCCTCCTCCCAGTCACTTTCACACAAAAACACACACTAGGATCAAGACAAGCAGAACAAAGCAGAGACTCACTCTACTGAATCACACAATTCATGAACATATATTCAGCTATTGAGCTTTTCTTTAATGTGATAAGTGACCAATGGTAGCATTGATACCATTATCAATCCTAACTTCTGTGCTGCAAAAATAATAAATAATATTGAAAAGTGCAAGGTTATAGATATAGATATATATTAACATAATGCTTCCGTTAATGTCCTATAAGTGCAAATCTCGGGATCAGATTTAATGTGTGTGCAAGCATTCCTAACTTCTAGACTGATCCTCCACCACATGCACAAACCAACCCTTTACATTGGCTGACAGCTATGTTAATCCTCTAAAAGTAAAACATATGAACCTTACACAGGGTGACTGACATACAGCTCATACACTTCTTTAGGCCATTCGGAATGGCAGTGGAGCTATTTCAAATGGTAAATCTGAATGGCAAAACAAAGCCAATGCATGTAGTACATAGTCTAATAAAGGATGGACTTTGGGTGATTTCTGCACTGTGTATGTGCATACTATAGTTAATTTGTTGTAAGCCTAAAGAATACTATGCTCTGTAACTTATTTTACTTTGCAACTGTAACACTAAAACAGGGTAAGCTTCAGTCCATAGAGAGATACCGATTATTACGCCACCATGCCGGCTTTCCTGGGGCTTTTTTACCCTTACTAAGCCATATTCAGAGTGCAGGATTTGGAGACTTTAGAAGACAGATGAGTCATGTCATGGTGTTGCCAGCTGTGGCTTTTAGAGGAATCTGATAGGATACGTCCTGGTGGCCAAATTCAGACGACAGAGAATTATCCAATCCCATTTCCAGCTACTAATCATGGTGAACAAAATGCTGGGATGGGATACCACCGAGACCTGCTCAAGTGGAACTGCAGTGAGCCATCACTACGGTAACAGCCCCCTCCTCCTCCTTCCCACCATAACATCACCAACCCAGGCCTACTGTATTCAACAGCTGGCTCAGGAACCCAGTCCACCACAGACACACAAACATATTTTGCATGCTTGTCCTCCTATGTCCTCCATGACTCAGCCTGTTCAGTTCAGAGCCAGCTCCAGGTGATGGGCGGATGGGTCAAAGTCTTTTCATTGTTAATCACTAGTGTTCGCATAGTCTCTCTCTCTCTATGTCATCACCGACCAAGACACCATGCTACTCGTTAGCCCAAAGTTAAAAGCGGAGGGGAGGAGGGCAGCATGTGTATGTATTTGTTGGGGCTGGTGGAGGTGGCGCTGTAAGAAGTCTGTGATGGTTGTAGTGTGTGTGTGTGTGTGTGTGTGTAGGGGTGCGGCTTTGCGGAGCTCATCATAATGGGGTAGGGTTGTCTTAGGGGTCAGTTGGTCTCGTAGGTGGAAAGCAGGGCAGCATCCACAGGCTCCATGCAGGACGGGCAGGTGAAGGACCTCATCAGCCAGTCATCTATACAGTCCATGTGGTAAATGTGCATACAGGGCAGGAACCGGATGGGGTCCCCGTACACAAAGTCCATCATACATATCACACACCTAGAAAATGGGTTATATACAATTATGAATAGTAGTTTTGATTAGAGTCTGTCGTATATTTTTCCTGAGCACATTACCTGACCAGGAAAAACCATGGGCAGTAGTTATGTTAAACACACAGTTACATGTTACAGCTAGGGCAGAAGTTTTACCTAGTTAGGTCACATGATCAGTGATCTTTATCAATAACATCAAAGAATAAAAACAGTGGTATGCAGATGCTCACTCTCTGATTTTTTTCTCGGAGCCGTCCCGGCCTCCATCATAGACGCCCCGGGGAAGATGCTGGATGAGGCCGATACGCTGGGCGATACGGACCTGCTCCTCCTCAGTCAGCTGGGTGGCCAGGCGGGCCTGGCTGGGGGTGGGGTGGTACACCGGCATGTGAGCCTGCTCCTGGAGAAAAGACACACATACAGAGGAGAATCAATACACAGGCCAACTCAACTGGACTGATTGCACAACCCAGTGTTTTATCAATCACTGTTGGCGTGAGGTGGGATGGGCCCCCCTCCTAGCTCGGTTTCACCCTGCCTATAAGAGTGGCTGGGCTTATATTGGTTTCAAATGATAAAGTTGATGCCAGATGACACCTAGTTGTAATAGTAGAATGCACCGAGTGCAATTTTGAAACTGTTAGTCATGTTAGTCATTGCATACCTTAGAGAGCTATTTCTAACTTGTCAGAAATTTCATGTCAGCTAAAGTTTTTCATTTAGGCTTTTTAAGCCCATAGATACTGTTGTACTGTTATCCACCCTGCCGTGGATAAAGCAGTTAACAAAAACTGCCCATTCTGGACATTCTTGGCAAGCCTGTTAGGAACATTTTTGTGAGATTGAAAAGCATTTGGGCAACAAAAGTGCTGCGTGTGTGTTTTTTCCTTTGTGTAACTGGGTTTGTTAAACTATTGTAATATGAAAACTCAGACCCATAATCAGTTGCAATACCTAGCTATGAAAATAATCATTTTAATGCACTATGGACTCCCGTGTGGTGCAGTAGTCTAAGGCAATGCATAGTCTAAGGCAATGCATTGTCTAAGGTGTCACTACAGTCCCTGGTTCGAATCCAGCCTGTATCACATCTGGCCGTGACTGGGAGTCCCATAGGGCTGAGCACAATTGGCCCTTGTCCAGGTTTGTCCGGGTTAGGCCGCCATTGTAAATAAGAATTCGTTCTTAACTGACTTGCCTTGTTAAATAAAGGTCTAATCTATATTTCAAAATATTCAAAACCTTTTATTTCCCCTGGTCTTTAAATATTTTATTCGGGCTAATCTGAAGTCAAATTGAAACTATACATTTGACAGCAACTGAGCTAGATGAATGAGTCATAAATGGTCTGGAAGAGTACAAAAGAAATGACATCAACCAGCTAGCTAAATAATCAGAAAATGTTTTGACCAGATTCCCAAGATGTTCAATGCATTTGCCCCCTACCCTGGGTTTTGCATAATTCTGTCAATTATCATAACCCTACTTCACACCAGTGACTGGCTAACGTTTGCTAGCTAAATAACGAATAAAACTATCTAGCTAAGTTAATATCAAGTCTGACCTGGTAAGGCGGAGGTGGCTCCAAATCCGCGTCTGCGTCCCCATAACTTCCTCTGTCAGACTCGTGAAGCAAAGATATATCGTCCGACGTCGGCGATTTGAGACAATTGCCCATGTCCTCTTCTCAGCCCCTCGTTGTTTAGCTAGCTATAGAAGCTAGCTTGTAAACTTACTATTGTTAGTTTACAACCACATGTATCCTCCACTCGTTACAGAAGTAACGGTATTACACATTAACTACTGTTTAACAACCCATTCAAATATAATATGTCTGTTCATACGAATACTATATCGAGCCCCAAGCAGCTTTCCAAGCTATTCAACATCATCAGACCATCACAGTCAAAACAAAAAGCTAGATAATAACAGTAGCTAACGTTAGCTACTTCGGCTAGCTAGCTAATGTTAGCGACATGTTATTCCTAAATGAATATCACTCATTCCTCGGTCTACGATTTGAAATGTAAAACGTTCACTTAAAAAGCAACTACCATAACAACATCAAGCGATAGAAAATGAATATTTTGTACAAATATCGACCAATGACTTCGCGAAAAAATTAACAAATAACTGTCTGGCTAGCAATATTATCAGAGATCCTGGACATAATGACAAGATGCTTGTGACTCCGCCCTAACAATGGGATTCGCTGTCCATAGAGCGGAACAGTGGGATGTCAAGCTCCCGCCCATTCCTCTCTGGATTGGAGGATACATCTCGTTATTTGAATATACTTTCAATATTCGATGTTGACGTCAACCGCCTGTATTAAATGGAGAGTGAGATGCTATTCTAGCCCAATGAATATGCATAGACGCCTTGAATTTCAACAGGGACAATTCAATGAATTGTGTTTTTTCTCAATTTACCAGAATGTCACGTGCATCACACTTATTATCAGTATGCTCATAACAACCTAAGCATTACTTAACCTATATTAGATCAAATAAGCCTCAGGTATCAAAAAAACAAATCATTTTTTTCTTGACTAAATTCCACACTCTCTCAAAAAACTCCTCACTTGCTTAATAATTAAAGATGCACTATGCAGAAATCGCTCCGCCATTTCTTCAATGCAAAATGTCTAATAGTTCACCTAATTTCAGTTTATGTAACAAAACAATTAAGTATAGTGTAGTGTAGAGTATAGGGTAGAGAATCATTAAGTGCTGATGGTGCCGACAGAGAGGGCTGCCTCGCTTCTAGTCAATAGGAAACTTTGCAGTATTATTTCTTACATTGCTAGCCCAGAAAATCTATATTAGATTTGGGATTATATACACTCTATCGGCAGGACAGTGTTATTTCATACAGTCAGGAAGAACTATTGCTATTTTTTTCGGGGGGTTTTTCGCATTGTTCGTAACTTGTTTGGTACATAATGTTGCTGCTCCTGTCTCTTAAGACCGAAAAGAGCTTCTGGACATCAGAACTGCAATTACTCACCTCAGAATAGGCAAAGAGTTTTTCTTCAATGATTCGGCGCGGGAGGGAGATACTACAGACAACTGACCAAGCCCAGATCACCGGCATTCACTGGAGAAGGAAACTGAGATTTTGCGGAAAAAGATCAAGTACATTAGAGTGTCTAGTTTGAGAAACAGACGCCTCACAAGTCCTCAACTGGCAGCTTCATTAAATAGTACTCGCAAAGAACCAGTCTCAATGTCAACAGTGAAGAGGCAACTCTAGTATGCTGGCCTTCTAGGCAGAGTTACAAAGAAAAAGCCATATCTCAGACTGGCCAATAAAAATAAAAGATTATGATGGGCAAAAGAACACAGACACTGGACAGAGGAACTCTACTAGAAGGCCAGCATCACGGAGTCGCCTCTTCACTGTTGACGTTGAGACGGGTGTTTTTTGGGTACTATTTCATGAAGCTGCCAGTTGAGGACTTGTGAGGCGTCTGTTTCTCAAACTAGACACTCAAATGTACTTGTCGTCTTGCTCAGTTGTGCACCGGGGCTCCTCTTTCTATTCCTCTTTCTATTCTGGTTAGAAACAGTTTGCGCTGTTCTGTGAAGGGAGTAATAAACAGTGTTGTACGAGATTTTCAGTTTCTTGGCAATTTCTCGTATGGAATAACCTTAATTTCTCAGAACAAGAATAGACTGACGAGTTTCAGAAGAAAGGTTTTTGTTTCTGGCCATTTTGAGCCTGTAATCGAACCCACAAATGCTGATGCTCCAGATTCTCAACTAGTCTAAAGGCGGCCAGTTTTATTGCTTCTTTAATAAGCATAACAGTTTTCAGCTGTGCTAACATAATTGCAAAAGGGTTTTCTAATGATCAATTAGCCTTTTAAAATTATAAACTTGGATTAGCTAATACAACATGCCATTGGAACACAGGAGTGATGGTTGCTGATAATGGGCCTCCGTACACCTATGTAGATATTCCATTTTAAAAAATCGGTCAGTTCCAGCTACAATAGTCATTTACAACATTAACCATGTCTACACTGTATTTCTGATCAATTTGATGTTTTTTTAATGGACAAAAAAATTGCTTTAATTTAAAAAACAAGGACATAAGTGACCCCAAACTTTTGTACGGTAGTGTATATTTACTGAACAAAATTATTAACACAACATGGTATATCAAGAATCTGATTAAACAGCATGATCATTACACAGGTGCAACTTGTGGTGGAGACAACAAAAGGCCATTCTAAAATGTGCGGTTTTGTCACACATCACAATGACACAGATGTCTCAGGTTTTGAGGGAGTGTGCAATTGGCATGCTGACTGCAGGAATGTCCATCAGAGCTGTTGCTAGAGAATTGAATGCTAATTTCTCTACCATAAGCCACCTCCAACATTGTTTTAGAGAATCTTGTGGTGCCCCAGATCCTAATGAGTTAACTGTTACATTATTAATTTAATCAGGTAACAATTTAACATAGTTAGTTAATTAGATAAATAACAGTCTTCAGATTAATGTTAAAGTCAAGATAGCAGAGCAGCACTTCATCGAGGACATACAGTACCTCTCCCCATCTTAGCAACCAATGCATCAATATGTTTGACTACTTCAGTTTCAATCTATGTTACACCAAGCAGTTTAGTCTCCTCAACTTGCTCAATTGCCACATTATATTAATTACAAGATTTAGTTCAGGGTTTAGCGAGTGATTTGTCCAAATTACAATGCTTTTAGTTTTTTATATATTATGGACCAGCTTATTATCAGCCACCTATTCTAAAACTGACTGCAGCTCTTTTTAAGGG
This sequence comes from Oncorhynchus tshawytscha, assembly GCF_018296145.1. Lineage (NCBI taxonomy): Eukaryota > Metazoa > Chordata > Actinopteri > Salmoniformes > Salmonidae > Oncorhynchus > Oncorhynchus tshawytscha. The sequence continues at coordinate 15,968,903 of NC_056456.1, read as the reverse complement.
TTGCAATGATATCACTTGCTGTGGTAGCTGACATGTGTAATGTTGAGTCATCAGCGTACATAGACACACAGGCTTTACTCAAGGCTAAAGGTAGGTCATTAGTAAAAATAGAAAACAATAAAGGACCAAGACAGCTGCCTTGATGTATACCACACTGGTTTACATTAGAGAGGCTCCCATTAAAGAAAAACGATATGTGTTAAGTTAGATAGGTATCTCTGAATCCACAATATGGCAGATGATGTCAAGCCTCTGACCATTGGTCTAGTCTACCTCAGATATGGAGACAAGCAGCCACATATTGTATGTGCAATTGAGGACACTTCTATTGCAATTGAGAACACTTTTATTAATATATACAGCTATTATACACATATAAACCAAACAACTATTTTGCATTCCAGGACAATTCTCCATGTTTTTTGGTTAACTGAGTTTCACAGAATCATTATCCTTTTTCAGGCAAATAAAAGAAATACAAATACCTTAAATTAACATTCCAGAGATACCCTATTCCATCCTTCAAGCGTGTTGTGAGCAGAAAGGGATATTGTCTCTTACAATCCTACAGACAATATGATAGAAATGTACTGTACATTATTAGTAAACCATTCTAAATAGCGGGTGAAAACAGGTGTGGAAAACATCCTTCTACATCTGTCGTCTGTAATGGTTCATACAGTATTGACATAAAGAATGAAGAAGATATACAGTTGTAGTGAGTTCTTAGACACATACCGATGATGTTGCAAGCTAATGTAGAAAGAGGAGAATGTGGACGGCTACATTGATGAACAACAGAACACTCAAGTTCATGATTGCTTCTGTGCCATTTACTGATTCTGGAAGATGACAAGGAATTAATCCATCAAATGGTAGAATATTGTAACAACTGAAGAAAAACAGGTACAGTACGTTGACAAGACGAAAGTTGGTCCAAGACAGGCAAATGGTCTGCTGGTTTTCCTAGTGACTTAATAAAGGTTCATTGATGAATTGAAGCCATGTTCTGGGTGTAATTCGAGTCATTTGGTTCTCTAGAGTCCAGTTCATAGCAAAGCACTGTCTTTTCACACTGGATATTTAGGCATTCCTTTCTGAAAAACAGTTGATCACATTTCATAACATTGTTGGCTGCATTCAATTGTCCTGCAAGTCGGTAAAAAAATGTAAATAAATCATACAGATTCCCAACAGAAGAGTGTGCCATTCACTTTCTGTTTGTATACAGTGGATAACTGTCCTATTGATCATTGTTTTATTCCTTTGACATGTTACAACAGGAATGACATAGTTTACGTATGAATAGATAATTACTAAAGAAGTGTGTTCCCTTTGTAGACAGTAAATGGATAGGAAATCTAATGGTGGAGGGCGCAGAAGGTTAAAAAACTCTCTACTACATTTCAAAACACATTGCTTTGATCAATTATTGTTTCTGTGTATTTTTTTTGTTTACAGATATGACATTTTATTAACTTAATGATAAGTCAACAGTTAACCTTCTCTATGGCCGTGTAACCTACTCAGACAATCAACTGGTATTGGTGGCATTACGATTTTATGACAAAAATCACAGGTATTTACAAAAAACCATGGTTTTCAAAGATATTGTTTCTCCTTATATATTTGCACATATTCACACACCCCACATACACTGTTAAGAGAAACACAAAATCAATGTCAGAGAAACACCTTCAGAAATGACAATACCTATTGACAGACAACGTAATTCTATCCTTTCAATTTATTTCATCTCTTTACTGTACATCCAAGGCTAATTGAGGTTTATTATTAGTCACTTTCTTTTGTTAAGTCAGAATATAAATAAACCACAGTCAAATATTTGCGGGTAGATATTTATTGTACATTTTCTGTGTGACTTTAAAAGGGATCCTACTTGCAGGAAGTGAAAAAATGGATGTTCTTAATTTTTTTCCTCCCCTCACATTTAATCAAACATACTGCAATCACACAGGTATGCAGTAGTAATGCAAGAGAGCGACAAATGTCCCTCTTTCTTTTATATTGTAGTACATCTTATACACTAGCACCTTCCTCACCTCTCATCCACCACCACTTCCTCCTCCTCCTAGCAGCGGCCGTCCTCCTCTGTGTCGCTGAGTGGCTCACAGCCTGCAACAGAGACGGTCTGAGCCAGGCGTTTCCGGAAGTGTCCATTGGGGATCTGCCAGCCGCTCCTGGAGCCCCGTCGGGCCGAGCTGAAGCTAGAGCTGGAGCTGGAGCTGACCGTGTTAGCGCGTCCCAGGCTAGTGGCCACCGCCGCCTCGAAGGTCAGTGTCTCCATGAACCTGGAGGGGTCCGGACTGTGCTCGTCCTCCTGCAGGGTGAGATAGGGCTCTGACGGGTAGCGACGCAGAGGGGAGCCCTGCTGGTGGTGGTGGCGACGACCCCTTGGCCCGGTCTGTCCCTCTCCACCTGCCACTCTGGAGGCCTCCCCCCACCTCTGGGTCTCTGGGCTGCCCCTGTCGTCATCATCGTCCCCGGAGGGAGGGTGCGTGCGACACACCAGAGGGGAGTAGGAGATGTGGGGATGGGAGCGAGTTGGGGTCTGGGACAGGGGGCGGCGACTAGGGGTACTAGATTCAGAGGTGGGGATGGGGCTGTCGGAGCTGTTACCCTGGACACAGGAGTCAAAACACATTTAATACAGACATCTGATTGCCTTTTTTAAAAGTGTCTATTGTGTATCCAATGTGGGTATGTGTTTGGGGTCTACTTCGTGTCAACCAGAGTTTACACCAGTGGTGTATGGCCCTTTAATGTTTGCCCTTGGTAAGGCATCCAGTGTGTGTGTGTGTGTGTGTGTGTGTCCTACCTGTTTGTCCAGGGGGTGTGTGCACTCTCGGCTAGGGGAGCATGAGGGCTGCAGACTCCTCTCCTCAGAGTTACAGCGGGATGTGTCTGGGGAGAGGAGGTGGCGGCGCTCTTTGGACCTCCCGCGCTCCTTCTCTGTGTCCAACTGCCTCTTTCTTTCTGACCGGGAGACTGGAGGAGGAAGACCATGGAAAGGAGCACAGAGAGGGAAAGCAAGACAAGAATATATAGATATTTTTGTAACACTGTAGATCATTAAAAAGTATGTTGACAGGTAGATCATTGACGCACTTAGGATACAAGAAAAGGAAAAGTGGCACTTGAAAATAGAATAAAGACATAAGAAAGGAAAGGGAAAATACGGGGAAGAGAACTTGACATATAAACACATGCAAACAATAACCACACAGTAACATCCCTCATCATGCCAGTGGGAGAGATAAGAGGAGAGGTCACACGAGTGGAAATTGGAGAGTGGAGACTGACCGGCAGCCTTGTAGCTCTTGTGGCGTGGTCTGTACAGTCTATCAGGACTCTTCTTCTCCTCCTGCCACAGGCCATTAACCCTCTGGTCAGTCACAGTGGACGAGGACCGCTTAATGGAGCCACTGGCCATCTCCGTCTGCACGCACACAGAGGGAGACACAGCTAAATACCCGCATGGACCATAAAATAGGTTTTGTTATTGTCAAAGAAATCCATCCATCTGTCGATCCATGCAGCATTCTCTGTTTTTATCCATCTCCATGCTCAATATTCCAGGAAATGAACAGGTCAACTAGGATGCTTGAACCTCTTCATTTTACTCTTCACCTCATTGTTTAGCGGAAGACAGAGACAAAACATACCAGTAACCCAGGATCAATCAAACACCATTCTGAAACGCTAGCATTCCTTTGAAACATCCATGTTGATTATCCCTCTCCAGAAACCCAGCAGCAAACAGAAGATACATGAACCCATTTTTCTCTCCAAACGGAACAACCAGTGTAGTCTGGTCCTCGTCCTCTGTCAAACAAACATGCATGTCACACTCTGGGGCCCCCTTGCTGCCCGGGGCCCTTCTGGCCCCTGGAGGAGTCAGTGTGGTCAGAGGGCTGTACCTGTGGCTCTACAGCCAGACGGGGCATAGAGGAGGCCCGTACACACAGCCCCTTGCCAAACGGGAGCTGCAGTGAGTCAGGAATCAACCCACTGAACTCCCCTGCACTCACCTATATGAGACCAGAGACAGAGAGAGGGGCGAGGGGAGAGATAGAGTACAGTACAGATCAGGCTGGTCAATTTAATACCGGTACTAACTGCCTTTTGGGGTTCCAGCCAAGGAGGGTTTCGGCCAACATCGTAATAATTTGCGAGTGCCTTTCTGCAATTGGGAGAGAACTTAATTAAGCCATTCCATCATCACCAACCAATCAGAAGCCATTCCAGCCAAAGAGCCACAGATGAACAACCAATGACAACAAGGAGACTGACCCCAGAAGGATTGGGCAAAACATGAGTAGGAGAAAGAGTAAGAGGACGTAAGGAGACGGCGACATAAGCACATCGCTACGACAATAAATGAGAAGAGAGAGGACAGAACAACTATCGGGCTGTTGTTACACATACACTCATGCAAGTACAGATCTGGATGCACCAAACATACTGAGCCAGACAAGTTCACCTGCATTAAAGCCAGTCATGTTACTCCCCAGTGAAAATATACATAGAAGAAGGCAAACACTAACAGATTCCTATAGGGCAAAAAGTACACTGCAGACCAGTTCAACCAAACAGCATAGAAACAGTACAGTGAGCACTGAGAATGACAACGTCTCTTTTCAAACCTCCACTAACCGGACTACAACTTGGCAAGGACAGAAACATCTTGAAACATCAATGCCGTGCTCTGCAATGCACTACTAGTATCTTCATTCAACCATTAGTAGGGATAGTTTTTTTTCTAAATGTTTTTCTTTAACCGGTATTTCCAGCATTATCCACTAGGTTTGCTGCAGGTAGAAAATCCTAGGAAATCTTTTTAATTGACACAAGTTGTCTCCAATCAATATCTGGTTGCGTGTGAGTGTTTGGTGTGGGGGATCGCCTAAGCCAGGGGAGGCGTAGCTCTTCGAATCTTATTGAACAGCATGTTATTTGGCAGGAAATACTATTTGAAGATCAGATATTCTACACCTCAATTTGCTCAAGCTGATCCTCTCCAACAGACTCAGAAGTGTAGCTAAAAATTGGTAAATTAGGTGCTGTTTAAGGGGCGAGTCAATTAAACCAACCATGGAAGTGTGTTGTAGCAAATTCGTGGGGTAGCCCCGACTAGGACTCGAACCCAGGTCCAGCAACTGTCAAGCTAACACCTTACCCAGAATTATGAATTTCTTGACGTTTTTACAAGGAAAAGTAATTTTATTCATGGTTATTTCTATTGTTTTTAACATGTACTTTTGAACAAATTTAAATTTAAATTTAATATGGCCAGTGTCGGAAATTACATTTGAATTTGGAAGTTTATATACACTTAGATTGGAGTCATTAAAACTCGTTTTTCAACCACTCCACAAATTTCTTGTTAACAAACTATAGTTTTAGCAAGTCGGTTAGGACATCTACTTTGTGCATGACACAAGTAATTTTTCCAACAATTGTTTACAGACAGATTATTTCACTTATAATTCACTGTATCACAATTCCAGTGGGTCAGAAGTTTACATATACTAAGTTGACTGTGCCTTTAAACAGCTCGGAAAATTCCAGAAAATTCTGTCATGGCTTTAGAAGCCTCTGATAGGCTAATTGACATCATTTGAGTCAATCGGAGGTGTACCTGTGGATGTATTTCAAGGCCTATCTTCAAACTCAGTGCCTCTTTGTTTGACATCATGAAAAAATCAAACGAAATCAGCCAAGACCGCAGAAAAAAATTGTAGACCTCCGCAAGTCTGGTTCATCCTTCAGAGACATTTCCAAATGCCTGAAGGTACCACACCATGGGACCATGCAGCCGTCATACCACTCAGGAAGGAGACGCGTTCTGTCTCCTAGAGATGAATGCACTTTGGTGCGAAAAGTGCAAATCAATCCCAGAACAACAGCAAAGGACCTTGTGAAGATGCTGGAGGAAACAGGTACAAAAGTATCTATATCCACAGTAAAAATGAGTCCTATATCGACAAAAAGGGGAAGGCTTGCAAACCGAAGAACACCATCCCAATCATGAAGCACGGGGGCTGGCACCATCATGTTGTGGGGGAGCTTTGCTGCAGGAGGGACTGGTGCACGTCACAAAATAGATGGCATCACGAGGTAGGAAAATTATGTGGATATATTGAAGCAACATCTCAAGACATCAGTCAGGAAGTTAAAGCTTGGTCGCAAATGAGTCTTCCAAATGGACAATGTGTAACGCCGGGAGAGTGATGGGTGTGGAGTCAGACGCAGAGAGCAGAAGGTAGACGGGAAAAAAACGCTTCAATGTCCTCAAGCACAGTAACAGGTACAAAACATGGGTGAAGCCCAAAACACAGGCGCAACAAACCCAAAACCACTGTTACCAAAATAGCGGACAGCGAAAACCCAAAAGTACACAAACACCACTCACGTAAAATAACCACAAGCCCGCACAAACACCAGCGGGCTAAACAAACTTAAATAACACCCATCCCAAAACCCCAACAAGGAACAGGTGAAAACAATTAGACAAAAACAAACGAAAAGGAAAAAGGGATCGGTGGCAGCTAGTAGACCGGCGACGACGACCGCCAAGCGCCACCCGGAGAGGAAGGGGAGCCACCTTCGGTGGTATTCGTGACACAATGACCACAAGCATACTTCCAAAGTTGTGGCAAAATGGCTAAAGGACAACAAAGTCAAGGTATTGGAGTGGCCATCACAAAGCCCTGACTTCAATCCGATAGAAAATTAGTGGGCAGAACTGAAAAAGTGTGTGCGAGCAAGGAGGCCTACAAACCTGACTCAGTTACAACAGCTCTGTCAGGAGGAATGGGCCACAATTCACCCAACTTATTGTGGGAAGCATGTGGAAGGCTACCTGAAACGTTTCACCCAAGTAAACCAAATTAAAGGCAATGCTACCAAATATGAATTGAGTGTATGTAAACTTCTGACCCACTGGGAATGTGATGAAAGAAATAAAAGCTGAAATAAATAATTCTCTCTCCTATTATTCTGACATTTCACATTCTTCAAATAAAGTGGTGATCCTAACTGACCTAAGACAGGGAATTTTTACTAGGATTCAATGTCAGGAATTGTGAAAAACTGAGTTTAAATGTTTTTGGCTAAGATATATGTAAACTTCTGACTTCAACTGTATAGCAGAAACTTGTCTAAATTACAGGTGAACATAGCAGTGAAAGTAGCAAATTAATTATAAGCTGAATTATGGTGGCTCGAACTGCACAGGTTGACTACTTTTTGAAGTGATGTGTTTGTTTGACAATCAGATGAAAACATCTTCACACAATACGCATAATATGCGAAACTGAGCCTGCACAGTAAACAGGATAAGATGTTTACACAGTATCCCGTTTTAGATCAGAATATCCCAGGCATCTTCTCCGGGTTTCTCATAACCAGGATATAGGCTTTTTCTAGTTATTGGATAGGATGTTTATATGAGTCAACTCAAAAACAGAATGATTGAGTATCCCGAATAATAATGGAGTATTGGTGTGTGTGTAAATGTGGTCATTGACTCTCCCCTTAAATTGCCTCTGGGGCTGCGTTTAAGCAGCCCACTATTTGTAGAGCAGTGACTCTATACAGTGCCTTGCGAAAGTATTCGGCCCCCTTGAACTATGCGACCTTTTGCCACATTTCAGGCTTCAAACATAAAGATATAAAACTGTATTTTTTGTGAAGAATCAACAACAAGTGGGACACAATCATGAAGTGGAACAACATTTATTGGATATTTCAAACTTTTTTAACAAATCAAAAACTGAAAAATTGGGCGTGCAAAATTATTCAGCCCCCTTAAGTTAATACTTTGTAGCGCCACCTTTTGCTGCGATTACAGCTGTAAGTCGCTTGGGGTATGTCTCTATCAGTTTTGCACATCGAGAGACTGAAATTTTTTCCCATTCCTCCTTGCAAAACAGCTCGAGCTCAGTGAGGTTGGATGGAGAGCATTTGTGAACAGCAGTTTTAAGTTCTTTCCACAGATTCTCGATTGGATTCAGGTCTGGACTTTGACTTGGCCATTCTAACACCTGGATATGTTTATTTTTGAACCATTCCATTGTAGATTTTGCTTTATGTTTTGGATCATTGTCTTGTTGGAAGACAAATCTCCGTCCCAGTCTCAGGTCTTTTGCAGACTCCATCAGGTTTTCTTCCAGAATGGTCCTGTATTTGGCTCCATCCATCTTCCCATCAATTTTAACCATCTTCCCTGTCCCTGCTGAAGAAAAGCAGGCCCAAACCATGATGCTGCCACCACCATGTTTGACAGTGGGGATGGTGTGTTCAAGTTGATGAGCTGTGTTGCCTTTACGCCAAACATAACGTTTTGCATTGTTGCCAAAAAGTTCAATTTTGGTTTCATCTGACCAGAGCACCTTCTTCCACATGTTTGGTGTGTCTCCCAGGTGGCTTGTGGCAAACTTTAAACGATACTTTTTATGGATATCTTTAAGAAATGGCTTTCTTCTTGCCACTCTTCCATAAAGGCCAGATTTGTGCAATATACGACTGATTGTTGTCCTATGGACAGAGTCTCCCACCTCAGCTGTAGATCTCTGCAGATCATCCAGAGTGATCATGGGCCTCTTGGCTGCATCTCTGATCAGTCTTCTCCTTGTATGAGCTGAAAGTTTAGAGGGACGGCCAGGTCTTGGTAGATTTGCAGTGGTCTGATACTCCTTCCATTTCAATATTATCGCTTGCACAGTGCTCCTTGGGATGTTTAAAGCTTGGGAAATCTTTTTGTATCCAAATCTGGCTTTAAACTTCTTCACAACAGTATCTCGGACCTGCCTGGTGTGTTCCTTGTTCTTCATGATGCTCTCTGCGCTTTTAACGGACCTCTGAGACTATCACAGTGCAGGTGCATTTATACGGAGACTTGATTACACACAGGTGGATTGTATTTATCATCATTAGTCATTTAGGTCAACATTGGATCATTCAGAGATCCTCACTGAACTTCTGGAGAGAGTTTGCTGCACTGAAAGTAAAGGGGCTGAATAATTTTGCACGCCCAATTTTTCAGTTTTTGATTTGTTAAAAGAGTTTGAAATATCCAATAAATGTCGTTCCACTTCATGATTGTGTCCCACTTGTTGTTGATTCTTCACAAAAAAATACAGTTTTATATCTTTATGTTTGAAGCCTGAAATGTGGCAAAAGGTCGCAAAGTTCAAGAGGGCCGAATACTTTCGCAAGGCACTGTACCTCACTCAAGTCGATCCTCTCCAATGGACTCGGAAGTTGTAGCTAAAGTTGGCTCAATTAGGCTGCATTTACACAGGCAGCCCAATTATGATATTTTTTCACTAATTGGTATTTTGACCAATCAGATCAGCTCTGAAAAATATCTGATGTTGTTGGTAAAAAAAAGATCAGAATTGTGCTGCCTGTATAAACATAGCCTAATTGACCAACTTTTTGCTACAACTGCCAAGTCCATTGGAGAGGATCGGCTTGAGCAAAGTGAGGTGTAGAATCACTGATCAACAAATAGCATTCCCTGCAAGATAATAGGGGGAAAAAACACAGAAACCAACTAAAACAACTGGCCCTAACCCTTTCTACTAGATGTGTCATTGATTCATTGTTGTCTATGTTTGGTTTGATAATGAGCTTTACCACAGGAGGTTAGGTTTTCATTGTGCAGTATTTCATATTCTGCCCATAGCTACTATATCATTGTGATTTTCCTTTTTCCTTTTGGCTCCTAGCAAAGGGCCTTATTGAGCTGTCATTGTACGCTTATTAAATTATATAAAGGCTCCTTTGTTGGTGTACTATGTGTTGGTGTCTGTGCTAGTTTAGTGTGATATACAGTACTCCTGTAATAAGTTTCTACAGTATGTAGTCCTTGGTACTTCTCCTTACCCTGGAGTGTTGACTGCTGGTGTCCTGGTCAGAGGTCATGGGCTGCATGGCGAACAGGTCCTGGGAGAGAGGACTCAACGCCACCAGGCCTCCTCTGGTCCTACAGATGGAGTCAAGCCCCACAGGAAATACTGTCAAATACACACACACACACACACACACACACACACACACACACACACACACACACACACACACACACACACACACACACACACACACACACACACACACACACACACACACACACACACACACAGCGTGGATTGACTCACAGGGCGGAGCCAGCACTGAGGGACATGCAGGGCAGGGGATGGGCATTGTACAGAATGTCTTCAGAGAGAGTCGAGGCATCCAGCCTCTTGAACGGCATCAGGCTGGCCTTCTGTAGAGGAGACCACACCAAGCAATGTATCACTGCAGGCACTGGGTTGTGTCAACAGATCAGATGTCATGATAATCTTATAGAAAAGAGAAGTGAGTTTTATACAGTATATATGATGTTAATATAGTGTGTACATCTGACCTGTGCTTCCAGCTGTGCTCTCAGCTTCTTGGCTTTGTTCTGTTTGAAGTAGTCCATGATCATCATGGAGGCATATATCTTACCTACTGTCATGTCGGAATCTGTAAGACACAAACACAGTTAGATTGCTAGTCATTGAGTGACTGACTGCCTACCAGCTCTACCTCTCCAAATCTCTCTAACGTGGGTCTGACCTTTGTTGATGGGCACCAGTACATCCAGGGTCTTCTGGGGGAGGTACGGCCATATCACACTGATCTCCTTCTGAAGCTCAGTGTCCAGAGCTACTCGGTCCTCCCCACCTGGAGCACAATAAAATAGATATTTATTCATCCATTATACACAGGCAGTGGAAACTGTTGATTTTGCTAAATTTCCTGATTCAACTACTCAACCAATCATCAAGCCATTTCTAAGTTGAATCAGGTGTGTTACCAGTAATGGGCTGGACCAGAAGCCTGCATCCCTAGGATGTGTGGATCTCCAGGCTTAAGATGGAAGTCTAAACTGGATAAACGCATGCAGATGCAGTGATGCATGGTGGTTTCAAACTCAACTCATTCCCTGACCTCGTGCGATCTTGATCTCCAGAGCGGTGCGGATGAGAGACATCAAGGTGGAGGTGAAGTGGACTGACATGTCCTCATCCACTGGCATGTTCATCAACACCAGCCTCTGTGGAGAGAGAGGGAGGGAGGGAGAGGGAGAGTAAACAACAGTAAAACAACAAATTAAAAAGAAGAAAATAAGTGTTTCTCCCATACCTTGTAGGCCATACCTCTGGGGCATTTCTTCCCCAGACCAAGGGGTGGAGACATATGGGTCAACATCTCATACATGGCAGTGTAGTGTATACGCCCACTACGGAAGAAACAGAGAAGATGAGGAAGGAGAGAGAGTGAGTTGAGGAAAAAAGGAATTGGTAGAGTCATTCATTACGAGTTTCTGTAAATTTGAAACAGAACAAGTTGGCAAATCTTGCACAGGAATAAATGCAGTTTAGGCCTATTTAGTCTGCAGTGAATCAATACACTGCCCTCTGCTGGGCAAAGTTGAGACATGGTGGGTTTCTTATCTCTCACCATGCTGCGCGGTCGTACTCTCCCCAGACACGGACAAACTCATCCAGGTGATGAGGCCCCAGGATGGAAGAGTCTCTGGTCAGGTACTCAAAGTTATCCATGATCACAGCCACAAACAGATTCAGCATCTACACAGTCACACAAGAGGAGAGGACGTGTGAAGGGCGGCATGTGTGTATGTACAAATACATCAGTATGTGCTATACTGATGTGCACATGTGCATGCATGCATACAATAAAAATAACTGCTTTTAAGTATGAGAATGAAAAGAGAGTGAATGGACAGAGAGTGCTGACAGAGTGGAGAGAAAGTGTATTTGTGTAGCACAATCAAAATGTACTTTGTGTATCAGTAAGATGGAGAGAGAGAGAGAGAGAGAGAGAGAGAGAGAGAACTGACAAATAGTGGAGGTAAGGAGAAAAAGTGTATTTCTGGAGCGTCCTCACCAGGAAGGAGCTGAAGAAGATGAAGGAGACAAAGTAGCAGTAGGCGAAGTCAGTACCACAGCCTCCCTCGTGGTCAGGGGACATGGTCATGGGTGCCATGGAGGAGTCTGGCTCACACTCCTGCCCCCCCAGACACGATAGCATGATCTCCTGCCATGACTCCCCGGTCGCACTCCTGTCAATCAATGAGTTAATCAATGAGTTAATGAATTAATCAAGCAAGCAATTATTTGATCAACCAGTTAGTCTATTAATATATATTAATTCATCATCAGTCAGCATAATCATCTACTTATAGTTTAGAATATCTCAGTTCAGCTTCCGAGTCCTTCTCAATGCGCCCACCTGAAGAGAAGCATCAGCGCACCGGAGAAGGTCTTGAAGTTGTTGTGCTGGTTTATGTGGTTTTCGTCATTCAGTTTGATGTTTCCAAACACCTTGTGTGGATCAGGTGAGAAAAAAACATGATACTACTTCCCTTTGAGCATGGTTCCCCAACTGGCGGCCCCCCATGTTTTCTGAGCAAGAAATAAATACATGCATTTTTTTGGGGGGGGGACATAAAAGACTGTAAAAACACTAACAAATCAGCTCCAACTGATTTTAATTTTGTAAATCTGTTCCAAAGTATTCCCACGTATAATAGAGAGATATAAGGGATGGTATCCAAATGTAAACATGGTTTGAAACGATCAGGGGCGCAACTTTGTTTTTAGAAGTGAGGGGTACTGCTCAGAGGCGTCTGTATTGTCCTAAAGCACACCGTTGCCTAGTTTTTAATCACATTCCAATGATAAAACTTGGGGGGGACAAAAATGCAATTTCAGAACGCGTGGGGGATATGTCACCAGTGAAAGTTGCGCCCCTGGAAACAATGATGTTTTAGTCAAATATTATATCTGTTTGGGCTTCTTGGTAACTATTGGTGTATGTTCCGGCTCCCTGATCATCCACTGCTGAATCTAGTTGATGATCCATGCCTTTGAGGCTGAAGTTACCATTGTAAAGCATATAAGCGTTTGGATGCTTTACCTGCATCCCAATGATGGCATAGATGAAGAACAGCATTGCGATGAGCAGACACACATAAGGAAGGGCCTAGAGAGAAGAAGAGATACAAAGAGATAAATTATTATTTGGTTTTCCCAATAGCATACACTCTGGCAGCCTACTGCAGGTCAGTGGTCACCAACCAGACTGGTCGATCTTCAAGGCATTCCTAGTCGATCACCAAACACTTCTGTAGAAAAGCCAATGATTAAGGCTTTAGCTTTCCTTTTTGTTGTGTGTTGCGCTGTTGACGGCAGATGCACTTGATTTAGAAGCCCTGTGCATTGGGTAGGCAAAGTGTTCCCTTTTGAACCATTCCATTTGTCTGAAAATACAAACTGCGGGAGATCTGTGGCTAAATCAAGTGCGCCTACTGTGCTGGCTAATCGGATAGCTCAAATCACCATGCCTACCTACAGCTTCCACGACCCTGCCCACAGCAAAGTTTGATACTAGCCTATGTGAGGTTTCATAACTTTTAAAACCATGACCGGAGAGAGACTGTCAAATACAGCAAAGAGCTGCTGTTTTTATGAGTGAGTTCATGTATACGTTTTATCCAGCACTTGTCAACACTTTTTTATTCAACACTATTACAAAACATAAAACCGGCTTCTCTCTACTTCCACTCGGGCTGCAGCTGCAATGAATGAGTAGCCAAGTGTATCGCTAACGTTGCACTTTTATTATTAGCAGCAGCTCATCGTGTCTATTTTAAAATCGAGGAGTATTTCACTTTCTCTGGTCATAGGAACAACATCTGTCATAGGAACTCACTTCTGTCATCATGAAATGCTTTAAGAGACTAGCCTAGGATCATATCACCTCTAGCTAACCTGTCACCCTAGTTCAATTTGCTTACCGCCCTAATAGATCCACAGACGATGAAATCGCCATCACTGCACACTGGCATCCCATCTGGACAAGAGGAATACCAATGTAGGAATGCTGTTCATTGACTATAGCTCAGCATTCAGCGCCTAGTACCTTCCAAGCTCATCATTAAGCTTGAGTCCCTGGGTCTGAACCCCTCCCTGTGTAACTGGGTCCTAGTCTTCCTGACGAGCCGCCCCCCCAGGTGGGGAAGGTAGGAAACAACACCTCCACTTCTCTGATCGTCAACACAGGGGCCCTACAAGGGTGCGTGCTCAGTACCCTCCTGTACTCCCTGTTCACCCATGACTGCGTGGCCAAGCACGCCTCCAACTCAATCATCAAGTTTGCAAATGACACAACAGTAGTAGTCTTAATTACCAACAAGGACGAGACAGCCTACAGGGAGGAGGTGAGGGCTCTGGGAGTGTGGTGCCAGGAAAACAACATCTCACTCAATGTCAACAAAACAAAGGAGATGATCGTGGACTTCTGGAAACAGCAGAGGGAGCACCGCCATATCCACATTGAAGGGACAGCAAAAGAGAAGATGCAAAGCTTCCAGTTCCTCTGCATACAGATCACTAACAAACTGAAATGGTCCACCCGCACAGACAGTGTGGTGAAGAAGGTGCAACAGCGCCTCTTCAACCTCAGGAGGCTGAAGAAATGTTGCAACTATAACCCTCACAAACCTTTACAGATGCACAATTGAGAGCATCCTGTCGGGCTGTATCACCGCCTGGTACGGCAACTGCACCTCCCGCAACCGCAGGGTTCTCCAGAGGGTGGTGCGGTCTGCCCAACACATCACCGGGGGCAAACTACCTTCCCTCCAGTACACCTACGGCACCCGATGTCACAGGAAGGCCAAAAAGATCATCAAGGACAACAACCACCCGAGCCAATGCCTGTTCACCCTGCTATCATCCAGAAGGTATGGTCAGTACAGGTGCATCAAAGCTAGGACCGAGAGACTGAAAAACAACTTCTATCTCAAGGCCATCAAACTGTTAAATAGCCATCACTAGCACATTAGAGGCTGCTACCTATATAAATAGACTTGAAATAAATCACTGGGCACTTTAATAAATGGAACACTAGTTGTAGAAAAGGCCCATGGAGTTGGTGGAATAATCCTTTAATTCATGGCCACTTGCTCAGCTGGGCCAGGGGACTTTAATTAGATCAGGTGGAATGTACGACAGATCTCAACTCATTAAAAGGAGGAAATCGCCATCGCCCGACCTCGCTGCTTTCTCTTCCTTAACTCTGTCTAATTCAGACATTCTGTGCGTCCGTGAATCCACGTAAGTCTACCGACTCTCGACCTTTCATCTGAACTATCTGTTGCGATCTGGAGAGCGGGCCATCAGTTATTATTTATAGTTATTACCGCGGAACGCGGCTTGGAGCGCACGCTTCAAACCTATTGCGTAATGTAAATAGACAATAATCACAGCCCTACAGTTCATCACAGGCCAATTATGCCATCGATATCTGGTTAATATGTAATGAAATTACATGTACATATAAAATGTCGTGGAAATTCAGTACTGAGAGAGACTTGGTCTTGGTCATTTCTTCAAACAGTCATCTTTATTTAATATCGATTAATTATTGCAATAATCAGACCGTCAGCCCTCCAGTCTTGACTGACTGTTAGGCTGAGAGTCTAGCTTTTACAGACGATGCACAGTTTTTATATAGCTGATACCAAGATTGCTTAGTCAGTCACTTCTAACCTTCCCATAAGACACCTTGGTTATCTACACAGGATGGTCTTTTACTTAGTTTCCCAGATGCATGAAGATGAGACTATGAGGCATTGTGCTTAACTCTTCCAGGCTCTCTCCATCTCGAGTCACACACACCACATCTTGTCTATAGAATGCTAGCTTTTAGGTTTTTATCACCAACACAAATCAATTGTCAGCTTTAAGCTATCTCTAGTAGAACCCCATGTCCTCACCACCCAGACTGGCTGCAGGGTGCTAGAGTGGAGACCATAAAACACAGCATTAGCAGGACAGAAATACCTCACTGTTCGTTAAGTAAGTAATTGTTACATAGTCAACAAATAAGGTGAATACATCATTTTTCCCTCACAGAAGTCAAACTTGAAAAGTGAAATATGCAACGTCGTTATTGTTTGCTGAACTGATCAATTCTGATATCAAACTGATGGAGATTATTTATTGAATAACCAATCACTGATTTAATTATTTGTATTATTATTCTCCTGATTATGATGAATAGTTATGAGCCTAAATGACTCAATGATGATTCCTATTGACTTCTTATCGAACTGAATTGCTGAATTACACAAATACGTTAATAATGAGAAGGATTGTTAGGATTTGACCTTTGTGATAATGAATTTCATACATGTTATTCTGTTTCCTTTGTTATGCAGCACAGACAGACTACCCAGTAAATATAACACTTTATGGTTAAAGGAATTCTTGCCTCAGTCTCATCCATTCCGTGACCACCTGTTCACCTTCACTGTCAGTCATCCTCCCTGTCCAGCTTCCCACACAGATTCCAATAATCTTTCACTAGTCATTTTAATATTGTCTACATATCTTACATTAATCATCTCATATGTATATACTGTATTATATACTATTCTACTGTATCTTAGTCTACGCCACTCTGACATTGCTCGTTCATGTATTTATATATTCTTAATTCCATTCCTTTACTTAGATTTGTGTGTATTGGTATATGTTGTGAAATTGTTAGATATTACTTGTTAGATATTACTGCACTGTCGGAGCTAGAAACACAAGCATTTCCCTACACCCACAATAACATCTGCTAGACATGTGTATGTGACCAATAAAATTGGATTTGAACTGGAGTTTCACCATCAGGTGGAAGACTGGCCTTCTCTCTGGTCAGTCTCACTGGAGGACAGGAAGAAGAGAGCAGAGACGGTGAGAGGCAGACCCTCTGCTGCTCTCTCCCTCCCGCTGAGACTAATGCCATGTTAAAATAAACTGGGGACTTGGAAATCTCCGACTTCCGATTTCAGTGCGTTCAAGACAACTGTGAACTCGTTGAAAAATATCAGACTGGGGAAAATCGCTTTGAATGGTCCTCCAACTCGGAAACTGTGGCATCTTTTTAGAGCGCAGACTTTCTGACTGGAAGTTCACTGACGTCATGATTTGACCGAGTTCCCAGTTATCTTGAAAGCACCATGACCATCAGATGCAGGTACCAGTCCAGTAAAATAAAAATGTCAATTATTAGCAAATTATTTCAATTTATGCTCAGCTGTGCCTCGCAAGTGCTACACTAACTGATCTATCTTGTTATCCAAGCTTGAGTTTTCAAATATAATATGGTCTGAGAAGAACAATATTGGCAGGCCAGGAATATCTCCAATATGCTGTGATAATGTATTAGACCTACTGCACAAACCTAATTCACACAGAACTGTTTTTATTAGTTTAATGTTACATTTATTAAGTCAAGTAAAAAAAAAAAAATTGTGAGCGGTAGTTCTCGGCTTGCTATTTGACTGCGAAAGTGATCTTAAAGGTTGGTGGTTCATCATATTGTACTGGGACCAGGGACATACAAAGAAAAGACTGAACACCATGTATATGAACAAAGTTGGATATTTATTAATTGGACATGAGAGATGGTAATAGTAGGGGAGAACATGGCTGACCTTAAAGGATTGTACGAAGGTCCAGAGCAGGATCCGTATGGTGTAGCCCTGCCTCAACAGCTTGATCAGTCTGGCAGCCCGGAACAGCTTCAGGAAACTCATATTGAACGTGTTTATTGACTGAGATAGACAGATCATAGGAAATATAATGAGGTGGAGACGACAAGGAATATACAGAAAGGAGAAGGGTCCGGGGAGAGAGAAGGTGTTAGAGAAATGACAAAGACATAGGCAGATAGATTTGATTAAAAGTCACTCAAGTGACTAGTTTTTACTGAGAGAAAAAGCTTTACAGTACTACCACCTTGGAAATCAGAATTGTTATAAAGTAAAGGTTAGCCTCTTGAAACTAGGGGGCACTATTTTTATTTTTGGAAAAATAACGTTCCCAAAGTAAACCGCCTATTTCTCAGGAATTGACAGCTTAGGATAGAAAACACTCTAAAGTTTCTAAAACTGTTAAAATATTGTCTGTGAGTATAACAGAACTGATATTGCAGGTGAAATCCTGAGAAAAATCAAATCAGGAAGTGACTCTTATTTTGAAACCCCTGTCTTTCTATGCATCCCTATTGCCCATTGAAAGGGATATCAACCATATTCCTTTTTCTGTGGCTTCCCTAAGGTGTCTACAGCCTTTAGTTTCAGGGCTTTATTTTGAAGAATGAGCGTAAACGACTACATTGCGTTAGTGGCCAGCTGAGGGCTCTCAGAGTGATTCTTGCGTAAAAGACAGAGGTAGTCATTTTTCCTCTCACTCCTACTGAAAAGCCAATTGTCCCGGTTGATATATTATCAAATAGATATTTGAAAAACACCTTGAGGATTGATTATAAAAAACGTTTGCCATGTTTCTGTCGATATTATGGACATAATTTGGAATTTTTTTCGCCGTTGTCGTGACCCCTATTCCGGTGGATTTCTCAACATAACGTGGCAAACAAAGGGGGTATTTTGGGTATAAAAATAATCTTTATGGAACAAAAGGAACATTTGCTGTCTAACTGGGAGTCTCATCAGTGAAAACATCCGAAGATCATCAAAGGTAAACGGTTAATTTGATTGTTTTTCTGATTTTCGTGACCAAGCTTCCTGCTGCTAGCTGGACATAATGCTATGCTAGGCTATCGATAAACTTACACAAACGCTTGTCTTGCTTTGGCTGTAAAGCAGAATTTCAAAATCTGAGATGACAGGGTGGTTAACAAAAGGCTAAGCTGTGTTTCACTATATTTCACTTGAGATTTCATAAATATGAATATTTTCGAGTAATATTTTTTGACCGTTGCGCTATGCTAATTAGTGTAGTTGATGACAATTCTCCCGGATCCGGGATGGGTAGTTCCAAGAGGTTTAAGGAGCTAGAGTGAAATATTACCTGTAAGTCCACAATGATCTCAGTGATGCTGCCGAGCACAGTGATGAAATCAAAAATGTTCCAAGTGTCTCGAAAATAGTTCTGTCAGGGGACAAATGAACACCATTGTAAAATCGTAAGGCTTCTTTCTTGAATGGAAAGGATTATGTCTGTACATGCCACCATATCATTGGATCATTTTACATTTTGCCAACAGTTGACTAAAGTTCTACTGTCTTGCTCACCACAAAACCAAAGGCCATGATCTTGAGGATACACTCCAGGGAGAAGAGAACGGTGAAGGCTGTGTTCAGGTGCTTCAATACTGTATCATACGCTGCTGGAGCGGAGTTGTACTGCAGATAAACGGGACACAGTCAGGGTAATAGCGGGATGTATCAAACAGTGAGCAGGTTGGCATTTATTGAGATGTTTCATGTACTGGAGGCAGCTCTGCAGAATAGTTACTAGCCAAGTCATAAAATCTGAGTTTAAACATAACCCTAACCCTAACCACACTGCTAAACCTAATACCCAACTCTAACCTTAAATTAAATTTGTACCTATTTGTATAGGTTTTTACTGGAAACCTCTCAGTTCTGCCTACAGGGTACAACTCGTGACAATAAATGTCAACCTCTGCAGAGCGATGGCAAAGAAGAGGGTAACATATTTAATACAAAGAGTCTGAGATGTGTAATATTAAACTGTTATCAGACAAACAGGGGCACACTGGGCTTTCTCCTATGGATTTGAGTCTTTGAGGGTGAAACTAGTTTCAATCAAAGGCCTGCACATATGTCATGTTTATAAGCTCTGCTAAAAAGATATACGTTCAATACCTTCATCATGAGCACCACAGTGTTGAGGGCAATCATGACCAGCACTGTGTACTCAAATGACGGTGACACCACAAAGTGCCACAGCCGGTACTGGAAAGTCTGTCTGTTCTGAGGCATATAGCAGGTCAGGGGCTTGGCACTGATGGTAAAGTCAATGCATGCCCTCTGATGGAGAGATAACAAAAAAGAAGAGGGGAACAAATCAGGAATGAATCTGTTATGAGTATTGTGATCAATATAAAGTGTATATCTGATCAAGATGCCAAGATGGTTATTGTAGGTGAATCAATTTCATGAACTCCTGTAATTGTACAGCGCATTCGGAATGTATTCAGACCCCTTGACTTATTCCACATTTTGTTATTTTACAGCGTTATTCTAAAATGTATTACATTGTCCCCCCCCCCTCATCAATCTACACACACAATACCCCATAATGACAAAGCAAAGACAGGTTTTTAGAAATGTTTGCAAATTTACAAGAAAAAAGAAAAAACCTGAAATATCACATTGACATAAGTATTCAGACCCTTTCCTCAGTACTCTTTTTAAGCATCTTTGGCAGTGATTACAGCCTCGAGTCTTCTTGGGTATGATGCTAAAAGCTTGGAATGCCTGGATTTGGGGAGTTTTTCCCATTCTTCTCTGCAGATCCTCTCAAGCTCTGTCAGGTTGGATGGGGAGCGTCGCTGCACAGCTATTTTCAGGTCTCACCAGAGATGTCCGATCAGGTTCGGGCTCTGGCTGGGCCACTCAAGGACATTCAGAGACTTGTCCCAAAGCCACTCCTGCATTGACTTAGCTGTGTGCTTAGGGTCAATGTCCTGTTGAAAGGTGAACCTTCACTGAGTCTAAGGTTCTGAGTGCTCTGGAGTAGGTTTTCATCAAGGACATCTCTGTACTTTGCTCTGTTCATCTTTCCCTTGATCCTGACTAGGCCGCTGAAAAACATCCCCACAGCATGATGCTGCCACCACCATGCTTCACCGTAGGGATGGTACCAGGTTTCCTCCAGGTTTCCAGGTTTCCAGGTTTCCTCCAGATGTGACGCTTGGCATTCAATCTTAGTTTCATCAGACCACAGAATCTTGTTTCTCATGGTCTGAGAGTCCTTTGGGTGCCTTTTGGCAACTCTAAATGGGCTGTCATCTGTCTTATACTGAGAAGTGTCTTCCGTCTGGCCACTCTACCATAAAGGCCTGATTGGTGGAGTGCTGTAGATAGTTGTCCTTCTGGAAGTTTCTCCCATCTCCACAGAGGAACTCTGGAGCTCTGTAAGAGTGACCATTGGGTTCTTGGCCACCTCCTTGACTAAGGCCCTTCTCCCCCGATAGCTCAGTTTGGCCGGGCGGCCAGCCCTAGGAAGAGTCATTTAAAAATTATGGAGGCCATTATGTTCTTGGGGACCTTCAATGCTGCAGAAATGTTTTGGTGCCTGTCCCCAGATCTGTGCTTCGACAAAATCCTGTCTCGTAGCTCTATGGACAATTCCTTGGTTTTTGCTTTGACATACACTGTCAACTGTGGGAACTTATATAGACAGGTGTGTGCCTTTCCAAATCATGTCCAAACAACTGAATGTACCACAGGTTGACTCCAATCAAGTTGTTGAAACATCTTAAGGATGATCAATGGAAACATTAGGCTCAAATAACTCAATTTCGAGTCTCGTAGCAAAGAGTCTGAATACTTACTGTAGGTAAATAAGGTATGTGTTTTTTTTACTTTTAATACATTCGCAAAAAATGATTAAAACCTGATTTCGCTTTGTCATTATGGGGTATTGTGTGTAGACTGATGAGGATTTTGTTTTATTTAATCCATTTTAGAATAAGTAACATAATACTGTAACATAATAAAATGTGGAAAAAGTCACGGTGTCTGAGTACTTTCCGAATGCAATTTATTTGTGTTGTAAGAATTTGTGTATGAGTGATGTATATTTAAGCTACTGTAGACTGGTAGTGCATTTGTATGGCGCTTTTCTGTCCTGTACCTCATTTTTCTCCAAGCTGCACTCCTCCATCATCTTATCCCCCTGCTCCTGGAAGGTGATGATGATGAGAGCAACAAAAATGTTGACAAAGAAGAAAGGGAAGACCACGAAGTAGACGACGTAGAAGATGGACATCTCCATCCTGTTGCCTCGACTTGGACCCCTGTCCTCCTCTGTCACATCCACAGAATGCTGCAGGACCCTGGAGGGAAGGAGAGAGAAAGATAGAGAAAGAGAGAATAGTAACAGTCTAATGTCTAAACAGTCTCTCTGAATCTCCTATCAAATGGCATTCATTTGGTGTTAGAGCGTACACTCTTAGAAAAAAAGTTGCTATCTAGAACCTAAAAGGGTTCTTCAGCTGTCCCCCATAGGATAACTGTTTGATGAGCCCTTTCCACAGAGGGTTTTACATGGAAACAAAAAGCGTTCTACCTGGAACCAAAAAGGGCTCTACCTGGAATAAAAAGGGCTCTACCTGGAATAAAAAGGGTTCTCCTATGGGAGACAGCCGAAGAACCCCTTTGGAACCCTTTTTTCTAAGAGTGTAGGGCTGGGAACATCAGGGACTCACTGCGGCCAGCCCTCTCCAGTGGAAACAGTGAAGAGGGTGAGCAGAGCCCAGCAGACATTGTCATAGTGGAACTCATGTCTCTTCCACTCCCTCTTCTTCACTTCCTTCTTGTCTCGAGCGTAGTCTATGTAATAACCTCTGTAGGAAACAGAATGGTGGTTAGGGGAGCCAGAGGAGGTTGGGATTCTTCCGATCACTCACAAAATGGGTGGTGTGTGGATGATCACGACTTAATGGTATTTATTTATTCATTTGATTGTGAAGAGATAAATTAGTAAGGTCAATGTGTATATCTTTGTTTGTTCCAGTGTGCGTATTGTAAGAGGGGACAGCAGGCAGTGTGTATATATGTGTGTTTGACTCACTGGCACTCCTTCTCTGTGTCCATGGAGCTGTCTGTGCAATAGAAGAACTTTCCCTTGAAGAGCTGCACGGCGATGACAGCGAAGATGAACATGAAGAGCTTGTAGACGATGAGGATGTTGAAGACGTTCTTCAGGGATGTCACCACACAGTCAAACACTGCCTGTATAGGAGAAGGAGAGATGATAACATAATGACAAGGTAGCACAAATCAAAAGTAAAACCCCACATTCCCTGGAAATTCCTTGAAAGGTTTCATTCATTTGAATGTAGAAGCCAAGGTCAACTAAACATTGCCATGTTGGCAGATGAACATAAATTAACATATACACAGTACATTACCTTGAGTTTGGGGAGTCTCTTGATGGTCTTCAGAGGTCGTAGGACTCTCAGAACCCTGAGGGACTTGATGGTCTTGATGTCTCTGCCTTTGTTGTTCCTGTTGATGTAGACATGTGTTTTAGGGGACTGTGGGGACAGGGAAGACACACGCATGCACGCATACATGCACGAGCGAGTGCAAGTACACACACACACACACACACACACACACACACACACACACACACACACACACACACACACACACACACACACACACACACACTAACAAAAAAGATCTCAATCTATCTTTTGATGACAAACAATACTATAAAGAACATTTTCAGAGTAATATGAATTCACTTGTATTCAGTACTTGAAAGTTTTGTAGCTGAGTGGGAAGTATCAGACAAAAGACAAGGCGAATCATGTACAAGAAGTATGGGAAGTACATGAGAATTCTATGAGAAGTGTATGACAAATTGTACATGACAAGTATGAGAGTGAGAAGTGTTTGCTTTACCCAATCACATTCCTGGAAGCCCCAACAGTGATAAATTCCCCAGGGATAACAGAGAAATAGAAGAACAAATAGAGATACACAATGAGGATCACAGTTACAGCCATATCCACAACAGAGAAATCAACACACAGTCATATCTATATATAAGGCAGGGGAGAAGCACAAGTTCATTAATCTCGCAACCCAGAACGGAATATTTTGTGCGTTAGCTAGCTAGCTAGCTACTTGATTACGTTACTAGTCTGTTAGCCTACAAGAGACTGAAAGTTATTTAACATGTTCACCTGTCAGAGGGGAAAGAGTTAAACAAAGACATAAGAAATGTCATATTTATATCACCGCACGAAGCATCAACCAGAAGATGCATATCAGACACTTAGTTTTATACATTTGGAGATATGCTACAGTGCACTGTATAATATATGTGAGCCAGTGAGTCAGTGTGATTACTAATCCAGCACCAGAAGTATTGTGACTCACGTCAGAGCGAAGGCGAACAGAGCTCCCACCACCACGATGAAGTCCAGAATGTTCCACAGGTCACGGAAGTAGGAGCCGTCGTGCAGAAGCAGGCCCAGGTCAATCATCTGGAGGACACACGCACACACCCACATACACAGGGCAACATGGATACACACACACACACATAAGACAACATAAGTTACAACACTGAAAAAAACGTTACAAGTGTATTTCCGTGCATAGTTTTAGGAGGTTCAAAATTGATCATTTCTCTTTGAGTATCTCACCTTTATGATAATTTCTCTTTGAGTATCTCACCTTTATGATCATTTCTCTTTGAGTATCTCACCTTTATGATCATTTCAAAAGTGAAGACTCCAGTAAAGACGTAATCAAAGTAACGGAGAACCTAGAAAAGCAAAAACGCATCCGACAATTACGTGAGAGGAAATAGACATCTTCACGTCACTGACACAAACATTCCAGATTCGTATGGAACTTACCCTGTTTCTGTCAGAGTTGGTGCACACAGGGTCTTCAGCAGCCAGAGCGATGCTGCTAGCCACGATCACCAGCAAGATGGTCATCTCAAAGTAGCGCATGGTCACCACATAGTGACAGATCCTCCTGATCCTACAGATCAATAAAGAGGAGCGGAGTTGACAGTATCGCAAACACTTATGGTCGCTCATACAGGCTCAGAAAAGAGGGTACAGAATTGTACGTAAAGGGGTACAAACGCTTGCCACTGTAGTGGTACTCTCTAAGGTAATTGTACCCTTGTAGTTTGTACCTTAAAAGAGGCAATTGTGTACCTTAGGGGACAAGATAGAAAAAGGTACAAATGTGCCTTTTTAGGGTACCGCCACAGTGACAAAGCCGTTTGTTCCTTTTAAGTGGCAAAAATGTACATCTTCTCTGTACCAAGACCCTCACATGTACACACCTCTCTACAATCCTACTTCTGACACCGATGTAGTGAATTCAGCCCTGACCAGGACTTGAACCAGCCAACACCTTAACCATGATACCAAGAGATCCGTACCTCTTGACATTGTCTCTCAGTTTTGGGTCAAGTCCAGGCACCACACCCAAATAGGATATTTTTATTCTGTGAATCATATCACAATTATTATTATTATTATTAATTTTTTTCACCTTTTTCACCAATTAACCAGGTAGGCTAGTTGAGAACAAGTTCTCATTTGCAACTGCGACCTGGCCAAGATAAAGCATAGCAGTGTGAACAGACAACACAGAGTTACACATGGAGTAAACAATTAACAAGTCAATAACACAGTAGAAAAAAAAGAGAGTCTATATACATTGTGTCCAAAAGGCATGAGGAGGTAGGCGAATAATTACAATTTTGCAGATTAACACTGGAGTGATAAAGGATCAGATGGTCATCTACAGGTAGAGATATTGGTGTGCAAAAGAGCAGAAAAGTAAATAAATATAAACAGTATGGGAATGAGGTAGGTAAAATTGGGTGGGCTATTTACCGATAGACTATGTACAGCTGCAGCGATCGGTTAGCTGCTCAGATAGCAGATGTTTGAAGTTGGTGAGGGAGATAAAAGTCTCCAACTTCAGCGATTTTTGCAATTCGTTCCAGTCACAGGCAGCAGAGAACTGGAACGAAAGGCGGCCAAATGAGGTGTTGGCTTTAGGGATGATCAGTGAGATACACCTGCTGGAGCGCGTGCTACGGATGGGTGTTGCCATCGTAACCAGTGAACTGAGATAAGGTGGAGCTTTACCTAGCATGGACTTGTAGATGACCTGGAGCCAGTGGGTCTGGCGACGAATATGTAGCGAGGGCCAGCCGACTAGAGCATACAAGTCGCAGTGGTGGGTGGTATAAGGTGCTTTAGTGACAAAACGGATGGCACTGTAATAAACTGCATCCAGTTTGCTGAGTAGAGTGTTGGAAGCAATTTTGTAGATGACATCGCCGAAGTCGAGGATCGGTAGGATAGTCAGTTTTACTAGGGTAAGTTTGGCGGCGTGAGTGAAGGAGGCTTTGTTGCGGAATAGAAAGCCGACTCTTGATTTGATTTTCGATTGGAGATGTTTGATATGAGTCTGGAAGGAGAGTTTACAGTCTAGCCAGACACCTAGGTACTTATAGATGTCCACATATTCAAGGTCGGAACCATCCAGGGTGGTGATGCTGGTTAGGTGTGCGGGTGCAGGCAGCGAACGGTTGAAAAGCATGCATTTGGTTTTACTAGCATTTAAGAGCAGTTGGAGGCCACGGAAGGAGTGTTGTATGGCATTGAAGCTCGTTTGGAGGTTAGATAGCACAGTGTCCAGGGACGGGACGGAAGTATATAGAATGGTGTCGTCTGCATAGAGGTGGATCAGGGAATCGCCCGCAGCAAGAGCAACATCATTGATATATACAGAGAAAAGAGTTGGCCCAAGGATTGAACCCTGTGGCACCCCCATAGAGACTGCCAGAGGACCGGACAGCATGCCCTCCGATTTGACACACTGAACTCTGTCTGCAAAGTAATTGGTGAACCAGGCAAGGCAGTCATCCGAAAAACCGAGGCAACTGAGTCTGCCGATAAGAATATGGTGATTGACAGAGTCAAAAGCCTTGGCAAGGTCGATGAAGACGGCTGCACAGTACTGTCTTTTATCGATGGCGGTTATGACATCGTTTAGTACCTTGAGCGTGGCTGAGGTGCACCCGTGACCGGCTCGGAAACCAGATTGCACAGCGGAGAAGGTACGGTGGGATTCGAGATGGTCAGTGACCTGTTTGTTGACTTGGCTTTCGAAGACCTTGGATAGGCAGGGCAGGATGGATATAGGTCTGTAACAGTTTGGGTCCAGGGTGTCTCCCCCTTTGAACAGGGGGATGACTGCGGCAGCTTTCCAATTGTTGGGGATCTCAGACGATATGAAAGAGAGGTTGAACAGGCTGGTAATAGGGGTTGCGATAATGGCGGTGGACAGTTTCAGAAATAGAGGGTCCAGATTGTCAAGCCCAGCTGATTTGTACGGGTCCAGGTTTTGCAGCTCTTTCAGAACATCTGCTATCTGGATTTGGGGAAAGGAGAACCTGGAGAGGCTTGGGAGAGTAGCTGCGGGGGGGCGGAGCTGTTGGCCGAGGTTGGAGTAGCCAGGCGGAAGGCATGGCCAGCTGTTGAGAAATGCTTGTTGAAGTTTTCGATAATCATGGATTTATCGGTGGTGACCGTGTTACCTAGCCTCAGTGCAGTGGGCAGCTGGGAGGAGGTGCTCTTGTTCTCCATGGACTTCACAGTGTCCCAGAACTTTTTGGAGTTGGAGCTACAGGATGCAAACTTCTGCCTGAATAAGCTGGCCTTAGCTTTCCTGACTGACTGCGTGTATTGGTTCCTGACTTCCCTGAACAGTTGCATATCGCAGGGACTATTCGATGCTATTGCAGTCCGACACAGGATATTTTTGTGCTGGTTGAGGGCAGTCAGGTCTGGAGTGAACCAAGGGCTATATCTGTTCTTAGTTCTGCATTTTTGAACGGAGCATGCTTATCTAAAATGGTGAGGAAGTTACTTTTAAAGAATGACCAGGGATCCTCAACTGACGGGATGAGGTCAATGTCCTTCCAGGATACCCGGGCCAGGTCGATTAGAAAGGCCTGCTCACAGAAGTGTTTTAGGGAGCGTTTGACAGTGATGAGGGGTGGTCGTTTGACTGCGGCTCCGTAGCGGATACAGGCAATGAGGCAGTGATCGCTGAGATCCTGGTTGAAGACAGCGGAGGTGTATTTGGAGGGCCAGTTGGTCAGGATGACGTCTATGAGGGTGCCCTTGTTTACAGATTTAGGTTTGTACCTGGTGGGTTCCTTGATGATTTGTGTGAGATTGAGGGCATCTAGCTTAGATTGTAGGACTGCCGGGGTGTTAAGCATATCCCAGTTTAGGTCACCTAACAGAACAAACTCTGAAGCTAGATGGGGGGCGATCAAGTCACAAATGGTGTCCAGGGCACAGCTGGGAGCTGAGGGGGGTCGGTAGCAGGCGGCAACAGTGAGAGACTTATTTCTGTAGAGAGTAATTTTCAAAAGTAGTAGTTCGAACTGTTTGGGTATGGACCTGGAAAGTATGACATTACTTTGCAGGCTATCTCTGCAGTAAACTGCAACTCCTCCCCCTTTGGCAGTTCTATCTTGACAGAAAATGTTATAGTTGGGTATGGAAATCACAGAATTTTTGGTGGCCTTCCTGAGCCAGGATTCAGACACGGCAAGGACATCAGGGTTAGCAGAGTGTGCTAAAGCAGTGAGTAAAACAAACTTAGGGAGGAGGCTTCTGATGTTGACATGCATGAAATCAAGGCTTTTTCGATCACAGAAGTCAACAAATGAGGGTGCCTGGGGACATGCAGGGCCTGGGTTTACCTCCACATCACCCGTGGAACAGAGGAGGAGTAGAATGAGGGTGCGGCTAAAGGCTATCAAAACTGGTCGCCTAGAGCGTTGGGGACAGAGAATAAAAGGAGCAGATTTCTGGGCATGGTAGAATATATTCAGGGCATAATGCGCAGACAGGGGTATGGTGGGGTGCAGGTGCAGCGGAGGTAAGGCCAGTCACTGGATGATGATGAGAGAGGTTGTATCTCTGGACATGCTGGTTGTAATGGGTGAGGTCACCGCATGTGTGGGAGGTGGGACAAAGGAGGTATCAGGGGTATGAAGAGTGGAACTAGGGGCTCCATTGTAAACTAAAACAATTATAACTAACCTGAACAACAGTATACAAGGCATATTGACATTTGAGAGAGACATACAGTAATCACAGGTGTTGAATTGGGAGAGCTAGCTAAAACAGTACCTAAAACAGTTGAATGTGGACACAAATTAGGTTATATCTAATTAAGTACGCACATATTCTAATAAAGTTTTCTGTCCACTGACGAAGTCAGCCTAAATATTTTGGCTTCATTTTGTTAAGACACTTCATGACTGGACTTTGAGATAGCAGATTGGTTAAGGGCTTGTAAGGCTACACCTGTTGTATTAGGCGCATGTGACACATACGATTGGATTTGGATTGAGATTGTGGATCAATACTTTTTACATACTAAGGAAAGGTACATATAATGAATGTGTCAAATTTGGGGGAAGAAAATGTCATCTAAAAGAAACATTTGACAACATATGACAACAACTCCCTATGTATAAATATGGAGAATATGTGTAAAAATAACCACACAACATTTGGTGAATGCAAATGCTTCTGAGGCTGAGAAAAATTTGGTGGCGTATGGGAAGAGTCTGACTTCCGAGTAATGGTAGTTACAGACAAGTAGTTACAGAGTAACAAACGCCAAATTCCTATTTAGACCCAATCACCATCTTCTCAAAGTAAGTTACTACATTTAGACTAGTTTGTAACATTCTCTATGAAATGGGCTTTTAAATTATGTGTGATTCAACGTTGTAAGCTTTGAAATGATGGATGTACAGTTGAAGTCAGAAGTTTACATACACCTTAGCCAAAAACATTTAAATATAGTTCCTGACATTTAATCCAAAAAACATTTCCCTGTCTTAAGTCAGTTAGGATCACCACTTTATTTTAAGAATGTGAAATGTCAGAATAATAGAATAATAGTAGAGAGAATGATTTATTTTAGCTTTTATTTCTTCCATCACATTCCCAGTGGGTCAGAAGTTTACATAGACTCAATTAGTATTTGGTAGCATTGCCTTTAAATTGTTTAACTTGGGTCAAACGTTTCAGGTAGCCTTCTACAAGCTTCCCACAATAAGTTGGAATTCATATAATGGACATACACAAAATAGTCCAAATTGGTGAAGTGAAATGAAAAAAATAAAAAACAGAAAAGTTGTGTTTGCATATTTAAGTATTCCCTCCCTATGCTATGAAGCCCCTAAATAAGATCTGGTGCAACCAATTACCTACAGAAGTCACATAATTAGTTAAATAAAGTCCACCTGTGTGCAATCTAAGTGTCACATGATCTGTCACATGATCCCAGTATATATACACATGTTCTGAAAGGCCCCAGAGTCTGCAACACCACTAAGCAAGGGGCACCATGAAGACCAAGGAGCTCTCCAAACAGGTCAGGGACAAAGTTGCGGAGAACTACAGATCAGGGTTGGGTTATTAAAAAATATCCGAAACTTTAAACATCCCACGGAGCGCCATTACATCCATTTTTTAAAAATTGAAAGAATATGGCACCACAACAAACCTGCCTAGAGAGGGTCACCCACCAAAACGGATGGACCAGGCAAGGAGGGCATTAATTAGAGAGGCAAGAAAGAGACCAAAGATAACCCTGAAGGAGCAGCAAAGCTCCACAGCGGAGATTGGAGTATATGTACACAGGACCACTTTAAGCCGTACACTCCATAGAGCTGGGCTTTACGGAAGAGTGGCCAAAATAAAAAAAATAAGCAAACACGTTTGGCATGTGGGAGACTCCCCAAATATATGGAAGAAGGTACTCTGGTCAGGTGAGACTAAAATTGAGCTTTTTGGCAATCAAGGATAATGCTATGTCTGGATCAAACCCAATATCTCCCATCACCCTGAGAACACCATCCCTACAGTTAAGCATGGTAGTGGCAATATCATGCTGTGGGGATGTTTTTCATCAGCAGGGACTGGGAATCTGGTCAGAATTGAAGGAATGATGGATGGCGCTAAATACAGGGAAATTCTTGAGGGAAACCTGTTTCAGTCTTCCAGAGATTTGAGACTGGGATGGAGGTTTACCTTCCAGCAGGACAATGACCCTAAGCATACTGCAAAAGCAACACTCGAGTGGTTTAAAGGGAAACATTTAAATGTCTTGGAATGGCCTTTTTAAAGCACAGACCTCAATCAAATTGAGAATCTGTGGTATGAAGTAAAGATTGCTGTTCACCAGCGGAACCCATCCATCTTCAAGGAGCTGGAACAGTTTTGCCTTAAAGAATGGGCAAAAATCCCAGTGGCTAGATCTGCCATGCTAATAGAGACATACCCCAAGATACTTGCAGCTGTAATTGCTGCAAAAGATGGCTCTACAAAGTATTGACTTTGGGGGGGTATTGACTTATGCACGTTCAAGTTTTCTGTTTTTTAAATGTTTTATTTCTTGTTCGTTTTACAATAACAAATATTTTGCATCTTCGAAGTATTCACCCCCATGGCATGTTGTGTAAATCAAATGATACCCCCCCCCCCAAAAGGCAACAAATTAGGAAAAATGCCACGGGGGTGAATACTTTCTCAAGCCACTATACGTGAACGGGCGGTCCTCATGCGAGCCAGTTTCATCATAGCGCTTGATAGTTTTTGCGACTACACTTGAAGAAACTTTCAAAGTTCTTGAATTGTTCCATATTGACTGACCTTCATGACTTAAAGTAATGATGGACTGTCATTTCTTTTTGCTTATTTGAGCTGTTCTTGCCATAATATGGACTTGGTCTTTTACCAAATAGAGCTATCTTCTGTATACCCCCCTACCTTGTCACAGCACAACTGATTAGATCAAACGCATAAAGAAGGAAAGAAATTACACAAATTAACTTTTAAGGAGGCACACGTAAATGTAAATGCATTCCAGGTGTCTAACTCATGAAGCTGGTTGAGAGAATGCCAAGAGTGTGAAAAGCTGTCATCAAGGCAAAGGGTGGCTATTTGAAAAATCTTAAATTGAAAATACATTTTGATTTGTTTAACACTTTTTTGGTTACTACATGATTCAACATGTGTTATTTCATATTGTTGATGTTTTCACTATTATTCTACAATGTAGAAAATAGTACAAATAAAGAAAAACCCTTGAATGAGTAGGTGTTCTAAAACTTTTGACCAGTAGTGTACCTCTGAAGATACATTATGTGCATTTTGATATTTTTGTACAATATGGTACCCTAACCAAACCTTTTTCTCTGAGAGTGAGAGTGCTGTACAGCTACAGTGCATGAGAGAGTGTGTGCAGAGAGAGAAACACAATAGCCTACGTATACTAAAAGGGATCAAAGAAACATGTTTCTGAGTCCTTTTATAAAACTGAACTGAATTGATTAGTACCGCAGTAGAATGCATGCCAAGACATGGCCAGGAAGGAGAGTCTTACGGATTAGAGGCCTTGAAGAGGAACATGCTGTCAGGAGGTACAGGTTTGGGCGGGCTGGCCTCCTCCTGCGCCTCCCTCTCCTCCTTTTCCTTCTCCTTCTCCATCCTTTCAGGCTGGTACACCTCCATCTCTTTGTTGTTGTGTAAAGCTACATGTAAATTGAAGATAAAACCTGTTATTTGACCTGGCTCCTGCCGGGCATGGCAAAACAAGTCCATCGTTATCATTACCATCCTTGTTCCAGCAGAAAACGGTACAGAACAGTCAATGTATCAAGCTACGAATGTCGGTCAAGAGCGACTATATGGAAGCATACCTGTCAAAGGGATGATCTCCAGCAGTGGCTGTTCTCCAGACATCTCTATGATCACACTAGTCTGGCTGTCTAGGACTTGGCCTGGCCCCTCACCCTCCTCACGGTTCAGGGAGGCTGGGTTGTTCTCTGAATCATTGACCCCGGATGCAGCCTGGAGCTCTGGGGGGTCTGTGAACTGTTCTGGGGCTGGCTCCAATGGAGGGTCCTGAGACAGGGGCTCACACTGCCCAGTTTCCCCCACCTCGCCCTCCTCCATCTGGGGTGGAGGGTCCAACAGGGGTGGGGGTAGGGACTCAGGGAAGTCATCACATAGAGGAGGCTCGGGGATGTCTGCAATACACACTCTGAAGAGGAGGTGTATGGAAGAGAATGTGTGGATGTGTTTAGACACTTAGCCAATCCTAATGTGGGCCTGAAGTCTTATCTCACAAATCACAATGCCTTAACCCTTAGCTTAAAAGAATGGAACATTGCACCACTGTCTTACCTCAGGTGCTCTTCTTCACTCTCTAAGTTGACAATGCTGGCTCCTTCTTCCTGGCCCGACACTCCTCCCTCCACCACAGCGACCTCTCCTTTGTCCGTCTTCTCCTCTTTTTCTTCTTTCTCCTCCCTCTCTTCTAGTATCTTCCTCTCTCTGCTGCCTGATTCTCTGACCTCCTCATGTGGGGACTCTCTGCTCTTGGCCTCAGCCCGGGCCTCACGATGACGGTGCCTCCTATGCCGAGCCACCCCTCCCTCCTCCGCCCCCCCAAGGCCAGGCCTGAACTTCCGAGCCACCCTGTGCCTCCTGTCCCCACCGGCGGGTCGATGGGGCACTGCTCTCTCCTCAACCAATGTAAACAGAGGCCTAGGCTCAGAGTCTGGAGGTTCCGGCAGCCGGATGGCGATGGACATCGGGGGTTCAGGCATGGGCATGATTCCGGACATGGGCGACTCGGGCAGGTGTCCGGGACTGGTGTCTGGGGAACGGGTGGGTGCACGGTAGGCGGTGGTAGGGTTGTCAGTGGTGTCCTCGGTGGGGCTGCCTCCGAACAGCACCTCCTGGCTCTCCATCTGGCGCCGCTTGCGTAACTGGTTGGCCCTCTGCTCCCACACGGATCTTCCGCCTCTTCCTCCTCCTCCTCCTCCTCCTCCCCCCCTCCTCCGTCTGTCACGGCGGTTGGAGAAGGCGTTGGCCCCATTGGGGGGCTGGTCAGCTCCGCCCGGGGCGCCGCTCTCCTCCTCCTCTTCGGGGACGGCCATACGGCCCCTGTGAATGGCCTTCTTCCTGCGGAGATAGGGCCTCCTCCTCCTCCTACAGAGCACAACACAAAGCCTGTCACTAGAGGGCAGCATCATGCCTATGTCATATGTACACTTACATTTCAATGAAAGGATACATCTCAACACTAAATACAGTATAAGCATATTACATATTATATAACATTGTATGTATTCATGTATGTATGTATGTAAGTCAATAATGAAGTACGAAAATTGCATGACATATATTAACATTTTGACTCAGATATATTGCATATTGTATGGCTAAAGATTCATTGAATTCACACATTGAATTATCATCTATATAAAGCAAACATCCATAAATTCAATTGAAATTCAAATGATGAAAGTACCTGGGGAGAAAGCGCACAAACTCAAAAAGCCACAAAAACAAAAAGGAATAGTGCAGGATTAAAATAGGAAAATACTGTTATATCTAGCAATTAGCTTCTTCTTCTAAGATAAAGGAAATGGAATTAGGTGTCACAGGGGTACAGACAAACAACTTTACTTACGGGTATTCAAACTCTTTTGTAGTCCATGTAATCAATGAGTGATTGGTTGAAAACAAGACATTAGTGATTTTGGAACAAAGACAGAACAGAACCTTGTGACACAGTCCAAAACCAGGTCCAGGGTCAAGGCCAATGGTCAACAGACGTCACCTTAATGCCAGTCTAGTATATTTGGTTATATCTTATTTTTCTTATAATTATATTTTCATATTTGGCATGGGGATTTGGCTTTGAAGGCTTGATCAATGGATCCAAATCCTGTTCACTTAGAAAAATCATTATTTCCTAAGTAGTGACAGTGGATGTTTTATAAATCTTATCAGTTAACAGTGGTTATCCAAGTTACAAATTGTTTCACCTTGACCGTACAGGGGCAGTGTTCGAATTTAGACTTCTATATTTTGTCCTCTCTCTTTCAGTCAGTGCCACATAACAGGCATAGAGTAACAAGACAACATGATGGAAGCAGCATTACATAACATTACACCATAGTACAGTATATGTATCAAAAGCAGCACCATCTTGGTAGCTCTGAAGCACAGAGGACTGACACTCAAATATGGAGTAACAGACAAAAGACAGAGTCAGCGTAACGTGCCTGGAGAAGATCAGAGGACAGTACAATCCATGCATCCTTTTCCCCCCTACCTGTACCTGTTACAGAGGGAGCAGAATGGTTGGTGGTGCTTATACACTAAGCACATACTCCGCTTATACTCTATAATTGCCCTGTCATTTGGTTTAATTTACCCGTCGACTGACATGCACAATTAAACAAATTCTAAATAAATAAAAACATGCGTGTATGACTAGCCTGTTATCTTTCTTAATTTACCTGTTGAATGACATGCTCAACTAAACAAAACAAAAAGTAGAATTAAAATCATGCATTATCCTTTAGCAAGTCCCCAGAACAACATCAGATTCATGAGCGAAGATGCTTGTAATCACTGGGATGTGCGCCTCATCCCTAATTTCACTAATGCAATTACCGTTACACATGCTTTGTAACAGGCAGCTACACATACATTATCCACACTCAGAACATGCCTCTCTAACCCTGAAGACTCGTCGTGCAGCTGTACGCAAGGAAAATAAACATTCTTCCTGTTAACGCCTACATCGCATTCTCAAAGAGAATAGTGGATCCTTGTTTTTCGGTGGGTTTTACGGCTGTGTAATCGACAGATATTGAGAAAGCGTCATGATCACCCCTCAGATTCAATCTCCTCCTAATCATCATCAAGACTAGGCCAAAGTAGGTGACTGACCAACTGCCATTGTGATAAAAGTATAAACAGAACACTTACTCAGACATCGGGCCATCTCTGCCTCTGGCGTATCTTGCATTGAAAAACTCCTCTTCCTCTTCTTCGTCCTAACAAAGGTCAAATAAAAACACAAAGTAGTTTACATCCCACAATTAGTTTATGATATCGGGCAGATATGGCCTTAGGTCATGACCCTTACACATTTCTTTGAAAGCCCTTATTTTAATTGAAAGATACCCCATTCCGTAAAAACTCTTAAAACAGTACTACACACCTTGGTGAGTTCCTGTGCGTTGGCAAGGTTATCCACAGCGATGGCCAAGAAGACATTGAGTAGAGTATCTGTTCACAGTATGGTCAAGAGTCCTAACAGGGGTGGATGAAACTAAAATTCATGAATTAGGTTACTGTCAGACAGTTCTACAAAACATCTGAAATACGTTTAAAACAAGTGGAATCGCTATAACGGGTTATCCCCTGGGTTCCCCCAATAAATCAACCCATGACCCTACTACCACTTTAGGTCTATGCTACAACTTTCAACGAAAAAGAAAGATACATGTAAACCTATCGACAATGTGAGCAGAATCTGTCAATTGTGGTTAGCAGGATGTTGAGCAAGGATACAGTTCCCAAACAGGGTGAGCACTATGAAGTATATGGAGGACCACATGCCGTACTGCACTCCTCCTTGGGAGCGGATGCCATTGTACATCACCTCATTCCAGTCCTCACCAGTCAGAATCTAGATTGAAAAGTACAAGATCTGTAATGACCAGCCTCTTGAAATCTGAATGAAAGTAATACGCAAACAGAAAGCATAAAGTGCATTAGGAAAGTATTCAGACCTCTTGACTTTTTCCACATTTTGTTACGTTACAGACTTATTCTAAAATTGATTAATTGTTTTTCTTTCTCATCAATCTACACACAATACCCTGTAATGACAAAGCTAAAAACCTGCTGCACAGCATATTTTCAGGTCTCTCCAGAGATGTTCAATCGGGTTCAGGTCTGGGCTCTGGCTGGGCCACTCAAGGACGTTCAGAGACTTGTCCCGAAGTCACTCTTGCGTTGTCTTGGCTGTGTGCTTAGGGTCGCTGTCCTGTTGGAAGGTGAACCTTCGCCCCAGTCTGAGGTCCTGAGGGCTCTGGAGCAGGTTTTCATCAACAATCTCTCTGTACTTTGTGTCGTTCATCATTCCTTCGATCCTGACTAGTCTGCCAGTCCCAGCCGATGAAAAACATCCCCACAGCATGATGCTGCCACCACCATGCTTCACCGTCTGGATGGTGCCAGGTTTCCTCCGGACATGACGCTTGGCATTCAGGCCAAAGAGTTCAATCTTGGTTTCATCAGACCAGAGAATCTTGTTTCTCATGGTCTGAGAGTCCTTTAGCAAACTAAGCGGGCTGTCATGTGCCTTTTACTGAGAAGTGGCTTCCGTCTGGCCACTCTACCATAAAGGCCTGATTGGTGGAGTGCTGCAGAGATGGTTTTCCTTCTGGAAGGTTCTCCCATCTCCACAGAGGAACTATGGAGCTCTGTCAGAGTGGCCATCGAGTTCTTGGCCACCTCTCTTACCATGGCCCTTCTCCCCCGATTGCTTAGTTTGGCCGGGCGACCAGCTCTAGGAAGAGTCTCGGTGGTTACGACCTCTTCCTTTTAAGAATTACGGAGGCCATTGTGTTCTTGGGGACCTTCAATGCTGCAGAAATGTTTTGATGCCCGTCCCCAGATCTGTGCCTCGACACAATCCGGTCTTGGAGCTCTATGGACAATATCTTCAACCTCATGGCTTGGTTTTTGCTCTGACATGCACTGTCAACTGTGGGACCTTATATAGACAGGTGTGTGCCTTTCCAAATCATGTCCAATTCATTGAGTTTACCACAGGTGGACTCCAATCAAGTTGTAGAAAGGGAAGAAGTCTGAATACTTTCCGAATGCACTGTATCTTATAAAATGCTAACACACAAATACATTATGGGCCATAATTGAATCACATCGTTAACAGGGTTCTTTCTCCCTGCAGAGTTAATAATGTCAGAACTAGTATTATTTGATTTGTCTCGGAATCCCAGTTTATGGTTTTGATCATACATTCTTACATATTTCACAGCTCTGACATGTATGTGCGTGTATGGGATGCTAGTAGATGGAGGGGGAGGTGAGCAGTGTTGTTCCATTCTGGCCCTGGGGGGGGGGGTTGTGGGAGATATACCCGGGTAGGTTATGTGTGTCACCATGGAGAAGCCAGTGAGAGGGACGGTCTGGAGTGTATGAGCCAAACCTGGAACACTGTCATGATAGCAGCTGGAAACGTGTCAAAGTTGGCAGGAGTGTAATCTTCAAAGATGAACCTGAAGGGAGAGAAAGAATGGATGGGCAGATATGACCGGGGAAGAGGAGGAGGAAGAAGTGGGAAGAGGAGGAGGTGGAAATTGCTATTTTCAACTAGACGTGTCATTTCAGGTCTATCATTCCATTTCCCGGCACAGCAAAACAAAACATGGCAAGCTTCCAGCTGCTTCGGAAGTTATATTTGTAAATATTTACGGTGACGTGATGATGGGCAATACACATCATTAGTCAATGAACAGATCAACTGAAAATAAATTCATGGGACCTGGGACTTGTGCATACCAAAACATACTGATGTCCTAATATTGGTGAAGCACTGAATCACTATCCTGAGATCAGTGACCACTGTATCTAATAAGTGAACCCAACCCTCTGGTTGTGCTCACCTGCCCCCAAAGAGCTGCATGCCCAGCAGGGCGAAGACGACGATGAAGAGGAAGATGAGGAAGAGCAGACTGATGATGGACTTCATGGAACTCATAAGAGACACAA
Source organism: Oncorhynchus tshawytscha (assembly GCF_018296145.1). Classification (NCBI taxonomy): domain Eukaryota; kingdom Metazoa; phylum Chordata; class Actinopteri; order Salmoniformes; family Salmonidae; genus Oncorhynchus; species Oncorhynchus tshawytscha. Next base: position 15,930,560 of record NC_056456.1, on the reverse strand, counting down.
CCAGGTTCCTAAGAGATGCCCAATACCTGGTCAAGAAAAAGGAAAAAAAGGTTCACATACAAATAGACAGACCTCAACATCTTCTGTTTGCCATTTGAATGTATTTTGGAGAGTAATACATTGTACTTCCAGCAGTATAACCAATCCTGACCCTACATTTACATTTACATTTGAGCAATTTAGCAGAAGCTCTTATCCAGAGCGACTTACAAAAGTGCATTCATCTTAAGATAGCTAGGTGAGACAACCACACATCACAGTCGTAGCAAGTACATTTTCCCTCAACAAAGTAGTTCAGTGCTCGTAGGAAAAGACAGCAGCAACACTAAAGCTGACCCTACCCTAACCTTTAACCTAGAATGGTAATACATTATACTTACAGCAGTAACACTAATGCTGACCCTACCCTAACCTTTAACCTAGAATGGTAATACATTATACTTACAGCAGCAACACTAAAGCTGACCCTACCCTAACCTTTAACCTAGAATGGTAATACATTATACTTACAGCAGCAACACTAATGCTGACCCTACCCTAACCTTTAACCTAGAATGGTAATACATTATACTTACAGCAGTAACACTAATGCTGACCCTACCCTAACCTTTAACCTAGAATGGTAATACATTATACTTACAGCAGCAACACTAAAGCTGACCCTACCCTAACCTTTAACCTAGAATGGTAATACATTATACTTACAGCAGCAACACTAAAGCTGACCCTACCCTAACCTTTAACCTAGAATGGTAATACATTATACTTACAGCAGCAACACTAATGTTGACCCTAACTCTCATTCTGGTTGATGTCCCACTCACTTGGTGATCTTAAAGATCCTCAGGAGTCTCAGTGCCCTCAGGACGCTGATGCCAAAGGACATGCCAGGCCGGAAGAAGCCCCACACCACCTCAAAGATGCTGCCAACTATCACCTGCACGGGAGAGACACCACGCAACATTCAAACACCACAAGGGAAGTTTAGACAAACCTTTATCATTAACACACATTAGTCTGCAATATAGGACAGTATCACATAACAATAGCACTTAATTGTCCATATTGTTAGAAATGAAATGTCTTGTTGTTTTACCTAACTCCCTAACACAACACACCTCGGTTCACCCGTACAACCATAAGAAAATCTTATGTTGCCACACGTCTAAGTCCTGGTTCACCATCAGCTAACATGGAGTAGAATGAATGAACTCACTCCACAGTCGAAGCAGTTGAAGGAGGAGTGGAAATAGAGGCGGAATCCCAGGCCGTACATCTTTAAGAACATCTCTGCCAAAAAGAGCCCCAGGAAAACAAACTCCGCATAGTCTGAAGAAAGAATAAATCATTATGAATCAAAGACTGGGCAAATGTTCACAGTCTTTCCTTTGTTCAAACCAAGCTATTTAGCTTTTTTTCATGTTATAAACTCTGCACGACAGAAGAACCACATCTCCATCGTCTAGAAGTATATTTGAAAGCCGGCCAGATTGAATTGATTGTTTGCTACTGTTACTGTAAATACACTACATATCCTATACTTAGGACCTGGAGTTTCTTCTGAATGTGCAATCGTTGTTGTAAAAAGGGCTATAAAGACACATTTTCATTCATTGATTGGTTGATTGACAGTCCAGCCCAGACGTACACAAGAAGGTGGAGAGCCATTCGGGCTGGTTGTGATGTACGATGGCCACACAGATGGTGTTGAGAGCCACCAGGCTGAGGACGGTCCAGTAGAAGGTGTCGGTCTTCACCATGCGCCGCAGGGAGATACGCAGCATACGCTCCTTACGGCGTATATACGCCACCGGGCCACGCCGCACTGTACGGATCCGCATACGAGGTGCTCCTGGGGCAGGAAGAATGAGAAGAGAGGAAGAGAGGATGAGTAGATAGAAAGAAAGAGAGCGAGAGAAAGGACATGGAGTAAGAAAAAGGTCAGGGCTGGAGAGGAGAGAGAAAGGGTGTTGAAAATAATAGATATGTTAAATCGAGGTCAAATACAGTAGATATAAGGGGAAAGAGACCAGAAATGGAGGTGGAGAGAAAAACAGGAAGATGCCTAAATATGAGGATCTGGGCTGTGTGTTCCTCTCTCACCTATAGTGGAGATCTCTGCATCCCCAGGACCTCCTCTATGCTTAGCATTTTTACTGGTGGCCCGCTTCAGCACTGAATACACACACAACAGAAAATTAGGACAAACAGAGAATATCCCCAATAGCATGGATAGAACAACAGATGCTTATAAGCACAACGGCACAACATATTTCACTTGCCAGCCATTTCGTCCATAAGGAGCGACAAACTAGTTATAGAGATAATGATATATTAATGGATGGAAACGCTAATGTTGACGTGCTAACTTTCAGGCAAACTGACTGAAATACTTTGAACATGAGAGGAAGGAGGAAGAGCCAATTAAATGTGGCTTTAATGATGGCACCTTTTTGTTAGGTTGATAAGGTATGGTGTAAATGAAGGTGTCATATGAACCATTCTCGTTTTCCAAAAAGGAGTGAGACTAACAAAAACATGATATAAAAACAAGACGGTTGACAGACGATATATCACTACAGGCGTGCGCCAAGCCATTTTCACCTTGCTGTTCCCAAGACACCCGCGATGTTCACACAGTAACCAAAGCAAATTAACTTCTTGAGGTTTTTACGGTATATTTTTCTCTGAAAGAGGTTTAGCCTTTTCACTGCAATTTTCAATTGTCTGCTGCAGCTCTAAGCTAATGGAGGTCAAAGAGGAACAAAATGTCTGCCTTTGTTTACAACTGGAGTTAAAGTGTACTGGATGGAGAGAGGCAGGGCAGAGGATCACTGGTTCAAGCCCAGTAAGGGGCATTTGGACAGTAGAGGAAGCAAAGCTCTTAGCAGCACACTGACCCCTGTTACATAAGGATTTACTGATGTGAACGTGGGAGGAAAGGTCTTCAGCACAATTGAATTCACCATTATGGTGGTAACTCCTCTCAATGAATTGTGTTTTCTGGTGGTTCTTACCATCTAAAGCAGATCTCCCTGAATTCTTGTTCTCCTCAGCCAGCATCACCTCCTCTGAAACAATGGGGTGAACATGTCATTGTCATCCACACAAAGTGAATTCCAGGTCAGTCATAAAGTGCTCCTGAAACATAAACAGGGCTCTCTCTCTCTTTCCCTTAGCTCTCTCAGGAGATTGTGAGCAAATCATGGGGCCAACCTGTTTAAATGTAATATTGAAATGATTTTTATTAGCACTACAAAGGTGAGTATTTGGGCTGAATGCATAGTGTTGATGCTCTGAGAGAGGGAAGAACTCATCATCAGGTAAGAGCTCATCCAGGGCTCGCCTGGTAGCTAACTTTTCACTTTCAGGGCCCTGATGCCGCCCTGCAGAGAGGGAACACTTATTGATTTCTATGACGAATGCATACATTCAAACACACACGGATGGACGCGTGAATGTGCATACACACACACAGACGTACACATACACACAGACATTCACACGCACATGCACACACACACACACACACACACACACACACACACACACAGATGAACATACACACACGGAGGAGTGAACACAAACCCACACGCATGCACACCAGCTCACACACACACAGATATGTACAGACTCGCACTCACACATTTACACTTGGGTCAAGGAGTCCGCATCACCTTCCTCTCAACCTCTACTTGCGTGGGAGAAAGATGCTGTAGATTGCCATTATAGCACTGCAGCTTCACAAAGTCACCCTCCATCCACATATTCACCAGGCAGCTCCATCACGGCAGATCCACTTGGATCTTATAGTACATACATTTTTGCATTTTATGTAGTTATCTCGGGTGGTAGCGGTTGTAAGGTAACAGTACAGTACCTGCTCGGTCTATCCAGGCTCTGTATCCATTGAGTTCTCTCTCCACCTGCTGTTGACGTCTCAGCTTCATGAAGGCTCTCCTGTTCTCCACCCGCTCCCTCTCTTTGGCAAACTCCCTACACACGCAGGACATGAGGCAATCCATTGTTTCCTCTTCCAAAACACTCATAAAATCACACACCAAATTCCACATGTGCACGCACGCACACACACACACACACACACACACACACACACACACACACACACACACACATACACACACACAGCTTTTATTTACTCACCCAGAGAGGACTCCCAACACCAGGTTGAGTACGAAGAATGAGCCAATAATGATGAGAGGAATAAAGTACATCCAATTCCACATAGAGCCCAAGGCATCGTTGGTCTAAAGGAGGTACAATAGACATGTATAAGGTACATAAATACAGGTACAGACTTAACGCTTCACTGCTGAAGAGTTACTATGTAAGAACAAGGGGCTATGCATTCTCTGGAAATCAAGCACAACGCGGAAGCTGTGCCACAATGCTGTGCGCCGGGGACGCATCACACACGCACATTGTGGGTTATTTCCACCGGACTTCATAGCCCCTCTTTGATTATCCCTTACTTCAATGTCTCTACCTTATAAATAGTTCCTAAAAAAGACTTTGAGTGATCCGTTCTCACATTGTAGAGTACAGCTGTCCACCCCTCCATGGTGATGCACTGGAAGACAGTGAGCACAGCGAACAGGATGTTGTCAAACTGGGTGATGCCGTTGTTGGGGCCAATCCATGACCCGATGCAGTCATACTTTTCCGGACACTTCCTCACTCCACAGGCAAACTCCACCTCGGTCGTATCCATCGTCTCATTTTCTAACACAGGACAAGGCAGGGGTTGTGGTGGTTAATGTGTAGCTAGCTTGTTACTTTCTACACAAAGCTAACAGTGTCGCAGCTTTCTCATTGTTTGATTATTTTGCCGCTGCATCTGACCTTTTCAAGGTGACAAAGTTGCCTTAAATCTGCAGTTGGTACATCCAATTTTGACCTTTTAAATGACTGATATGCATGCACCCATTGATTTTTTAAGAATATAACTTAGAAATACCCCATTAGCTTAGTTCAACTGTCATTGCCCATCTGAACCTAAAATATAAGCTTGTGTAGCTCAGTTGGTAGAGCATGGTGCTTGCAACGCCAGGGTTGTGGGTTTGATTCCCATGGGGGACCAGTTGGAAAATGTATGCACTCACTACTGTAAGGGTGTCTGCTAAATGTTTAAAAAAATATACTCCATTGTTTGTAAACAAAGTAATTGAGAACAAACACTGTACAGCCTCAAAACATTGTTAAAACAAACATGTTGATACCATGGATGGTCAGTCCTGGCATCCATAGCTCTGTCTATGAATTTGAGAGTGGTTACATTTCTCCATCCCTCAGCTGTTTACCTAAACAGTGGTAGGGTTAACACTTTGTTGTTCTTTGAAATGCAGATTGCTCTTCAAGAGTGGATGTCTAGAGCGTCAACCTTAATTACAACAGGAGAGCTGTGAAAAACGGACAATCTGTCTCAGCTAACCACCTCAGGGACCGGTCCTCAACATCACAGGGGTCAATGCTGCTTTGTGAATTGAGGGTTGAGAAGTACACATTCTGGAGAGATCATTATACTGACTGTGTTAAACCATATTTATTAAAAATACTATATTTGGCTTGTGTGATTACAGAGTAATCATGGTTGGCTAATTAAAAAGGTAGCTAGGGAGCCCAGTTGGGCGTGTTAAGGGCCGGATTCCAATTTACAGAATGGATACCTTGAGGAAAATGGGGGAGTGTCATGTTCAATTTTAGTCAAGGTGAGGGTTTGGGGTCATGTAATTTGTAATTGATGAAATGTTTTTATTTCTCTGTGTTATAGAATTAGTTGCTTATTAGGCTATATATCGATGTGTGCCTGATGCCGTCCCTCATCTCTGATTCTCTGCTGGGCGTGCAATTTCAAGTGCGCCCATATGTATTTAGTGTGGTCTCAATCAAGTGATCCATAGCCTATAGGCTACGAAGTGGACGCTCGGAGAAGCACAGAGAAAAGTTATATGTCTAAGATAACTGATGGGATGGTGTAAATTAAACTAGGCTTTATTACACACGGTGTCACGTTCTGACCTTTATTTCCTTTGTTTTGTATTTATTTAGTTGGTCAGGGCGTGAGTTGGGTGGGCAGTCTATGTTTGTTTTTCTATGTTTTGGGGCATTTCTATGTTTCGGCCTAGTATGGTTCTCAATCAGAGGCAGGTGTCATTAGTTGTCTCTGATTGAGAATCATACTTAGGTAGCCTGGGTTGCACTGTTTGTTGGTGGGTGATTGTCTATGTTGTAGCTTCACGGTTGTCATTTGTTTATTGTTTTGTATACAGTGTCAGTATTTTCTTTATTAAAGATTTACCATGGACACTTACCACGCCGCATATTGGTCCTCTGATCCGTTTCGCCTCTCCTCTTCAGATGAAGAGGAGGAAATCCGTGACAGAATCACCCACCCACCGGACCAAGCGGCGTGGTAAACAGCAGCGACGACAGCAGCAGCAGCAGCAACAACAGCGGCCAGCATCACAGGACTCCTGGACATGGGAGGAGATACTGAACGGAGAGGGACCCTGGGCACAGGCTGGGAAACATCGCCGTCCGAAATCAGAGCTGGAGGCAGCGAAAGCTGAGCGGCGGCGATATGAGGAGGCAGTGCGACAGGTACGAGAGGCAGCCCCAAAAATTTTTTGGGGGGCAGACGAGGTGTGGTACTAAGCCAGGTAGCAGACCTGAGCTCACTCCTCGTGCTTATTATAAGCAGCGCATTACTGGTCAGGCACCGTGTTATGCGGTTAAGCGCACGGTGTCGCCAGTGCGTGCCCATAGCCCGGTGCGCTATAGGGCAGCCCCCGAAAGTGCCATGCGAGTGTGGGCATCGAGCCAGGGCGTATGGTGCCTGCTCAGCGGGTCTGGTCGCCGGTACGCAGTGTTGGTCCAGGTTATCCTGTGCCGGCTCTGCGTGCTGTGTCTCCGGGCGCTGGGAGGGTGCAGTGCATCCTCTGCCTGCGCTCCGCTCGTGTCGGGCGAATGTGGGAGTGGAGCCTAAGGGAGAGGTGCGTGTAGTAAGCACTAGATCTCTCATGCTTACCCACAGCCCGGTTCAACCTGTGCCTGCACTCTGGAGGGTCCGGGCTAGAGTAGTTGTCCAGCCTGGGGAAGTGGTGCCAAGGTTGCGCACCAGAGCTCCAGTGCTCCCCCACAGCCCGGTCCTTCAGGTGCCTCCTAACACCAAGCCTCCTGAGGGTCTCCCCAGCCTGGTGGTTCCTGTGGCAGCCCCACGCACCAGGCTGTCTCTCTGTCTCCTCCCTGCAGGTGGTCCCGCCTGTCCGGCGCCGCTGCCGGAGTCTCCCGCCTGTCCGGCGCCGCTGCCGGAGCCTCCCGCCTGTCCGGAGCCTCCCGCCTGTCCGGCGCCGCTGCCGGAGCCTCCCGCCTGTCCGGAGCATCCCGCCTGTCCGGCGCCGCTGCAGGATCCTCCCGCCTGTCCGGAGCCTCCCGCCTGTCCGGCGCCGCTGCCGGAGCCTCCCGCCTGTCCGGAGCATCCCGCCTGTCCGGCGCTGCTGCCGGAGCCTCCCGCCTGTCCGGCGCCGCTGCCGGAGCCTCCCGCCTGTCCGGAGCCTCCCGCCTGTCCGGCGCCGCTGCCGGAGTCTCCCGCCTGTCCGGCGCCGCTGCCGGAGTCTCCCGCCTGTCCGGCGCCGCTGCCGGAGCCTCCCGCCTGTCCGGAGCCTCCCGCCTGTCCGGCGCCGCTGCCGGAGCCTCCCGCCTGTCCGGCGCCGCTGCCGGAGCCTCCCGCCTGTCCGGAGCCTCCCGCCTGTCCGGCGCTGCTGCCGGAGCCTCCCGCCTGTCCGGCGCCGCTGCCGGAGCCTCCCGCCTGTCCGGAGCCTCCCGCCTGTCCGGCGCCGCTGCCGGAGCCTCCCGCCTGTCCGGCGCCGCTGCCGGAGCCTCCCGCCTGTCCGGAGCCTCCCGCCTGTCCGGCGCCGCTGCCGGAGCCTCCCGCCTGTCCGGCGCCGCTGCCGGAGCCTCCCGCCTGTCCGGGAGCCTCCCGCCTGTCCGGCGCTGCTGCCGGAGCCTCCCGCCTGTCCGGCGCCGCTGCCGGAGCCTCCCGCCTGTCCGGAGCCTCCCGCCTGTCCGGCGCTGCTGCCGGAGCCTCCCGCCTGTCCGGCGCCGCTGCCGGAGTCTGAGGCGCCAGAGCCCGTCAGCCCAGAGGCGCCAGAGCTTCTGCCCCTCTGTCCAGAGCTTCTGCCCCTCTGTCCAGAGCTTCTGCCCCTCTGTCCAGAGCTTCTGCCCCTCTGTCCAGAGCTTCTGCCCCTCTGTCCAGAGCTGCCCCTCTGTCCAGTGGGGTCATTGAGAGGGGTGGCCATGGTGAGAAAGCCACGGAGGCGGACAATAAGGCGGACTAAGACAATGGTGAAGTGGGGTCCGCGTCCTGCGCCAGAGCCGCCACCGCGGACAGACGCCCACCCAGACCCTCCCCTATAGGTCAAGGTTTTGCGGCCGGAGTCCGCACCTTTGGGGGTACTGTCACGTTCTGACCTTTATTTCCTTTGTTTTGTATTTATTTAGTTGGTCAGGGCGTGAGTTGGGTGGGCAGTCTATGTTTGTTTTTCTATGTTTTGGGGCATTTCTATGTTTCGGCTTAGTATGGTTCTCAATCAGAGGCAGGTGTCATTAGTTGTCTCTGATTGAGAATCATACTTAGGTAGCCTGGGTTGCACTGTTTGTTGGTGGGTGATTGTCTATGTTGTAGCTTCACGGTTGTCATTTGTTTATTGTTTTGTATACAGTGTCAGTATTTTCTTTATTAAAGATTTACCATGGACACTTACCACGCCGCATATTGGTCCTCTGATCCGTTTCGCCTCTCCTCTTCAGATGAAGAGGAGGAAATCCGTGACACACGGAAATGAATATTCCAACCCTGAGCCCCGGCCTGCTCTGCTCTTTTTTTGTGTGCTGCCTAACCAATGGCTGTGCTGCATAGGCCTACGGTGGTAGTACAGGAGGAGAGTGATAGGTTCCTACCAAAAATAGGTTTTGATTGGGCCTACTCCAAAAAATGGAGGACCGGAGGTACATTTTGACAGCTTGCTACTACTATAATTGATTTGATTAAAAACAATATGTTTCTTGCCCCTTATGTTTTTATTAAACTTATTGACCTCACAATAAGCCAGATTCAAGTAACTTAATGTAAATTGTGGTGCCGCGGCACAATCAATCGAAAATGGACAGCTCATGGAGCTGAAAATAGTCAAATTCTAGTAGGCATAATTTATTTCAACCGTCTTCATTTTAATTAGACTTTAATAACAACAAGAGGGTTTTGTGTTGGAGCCTATTTCTTCCTATTTAAGAACAAAGAGGTAGGCCTACCTGTTTGACAGACAAAATTAGGCTATAGGCTGCTATATCCATAGATTTGTTGGTTATTCTTCCACCCACAATGCACTCTTCAATTATTTAGAGTCTAAGACGTTGGAGGAGGAGAGAGGGGTGCTAAGCTGACATATGGAATTGTTTTAAGATGGTTATACTATGGATCATTTAGCTATTTGATTTTGAATTGTTGGACCCCTTAAGTTATAAAAAAAAACATACTTTTTCTTTGGGCCTTTACTACCAAAGTCGATAGAAACACATTGAATGCAAAGAAATAACACATTGAATGCAAAAACAACCAAAAACTGAATCATAAGAAATAAGGTTTTGAAGTGTCTGTCCTAAATCTTGGAGATATAAAAAAAACTTAGGATATATATATATATATATATATATATATTTTTTTTTTACACATATTTAACTACCTTCATACTTCCATTTGTTTTTTTAACCGGTACCTTCAGATGAGTCCTGTTACACTTTTGGGGGTTGTAGATGAAAACGGAGAACACCATCATGTTCCCATTAGTTTGTAGCCCAAACAGTTCGGACGTTACCAAACAGAAGTTGGTACATCAACCGTACACACTTCAGACAAGTCAAAACGGAAAACACCATCGTGTTCGTGACAGTCTCCCCTTTAGAGAGTGGTCATAATAATTTATAGGTCAAACCGTTCCGACGCTACAGACGTTTACGTGAGTTGCCAAAGCAAAAAAAACAGATATCTCTAGCTTAAAAAAACAGATATCTCTAGCTTTAAAAACAGATATCTCTAGCTTAAAAAAAAAGATTTTGATAGGTATTTTTTGGTTATTTAATTTAGATTGATGCACTGGTGCGGCAATTGACTCTAGGGATTTAAATAGCCGTGTCAGTGAAGGGGTGTTAAGTTAAAACCAAAACTCGAATTGTGGGGGTATGAGAGGGTATGCCATAGGCCTACCTTTTATGAAAGAAAATGGCAACAAACAAAAAAGCACAGGCCTACGGCTTGTTAGTTTAAGATTTTGAGGAAAATAAAACGGATCTGATTATATAAAGTGATCTATAAGAGCGCTTTGATCCGCAATGCTTTATGCTAGAAACAAGCTCTAAAACACCCGGAAAAGATGCATATGGGGATATCACTGTTTTGTTTTTTTGACATTCACAGGCTTACTTTGCATGGGAAATAATCTAATTATGTCACTATCAATGTTACTCCCTGACCTTAGAGAGCCCTTAAATTCTCTATTTGGTTGGTCAGGGTGTGACTAGGGTGGGAAATCTATGCTAATATTTCTTTGTTGGCCGAGTATGGTTCCCAATCAGAGGCAGCTGTCTATCATTGTCTCTGATTGGGAATCATACTGGGATCTTGGGGATCTGTTGTGGGATCTTGTCTTTTTGTGTTGCATGTGTTGCACTCCTAGCTTTACGTTTGTTGAGTTGTTTATTCTTTTTGGTGGAACATTTAAAATTAAAGAAAATGTACGCCTACGTGGTCAGGAGGACTGGACCTGGGAGGAAATCCTGGAGGGAGCAGGACCCTGGACAAGGGCCAGGGAGTATTGCCATTCGAAGGAGGAGATAGAGGCAGCGAAAGCGGAACTGCGACGATACGAGAAGATAGCTCAACGAAGCAAGCACGAGAGGCAGCCCCCCAAAAAATGTTGGGGGGCCACACGGGTAGATTGGTGGAGTCAGGGTTCAGACCTGAACCAACTCCCCGTGCTTACCATGGGGAACGAGTGGCCGGTCAAGCATCGTGTTATCCGGTTCTGCGCACCATGCCTTCAGAGCGCATCCACAGCCCAGTGCGCTCTGTGCAAGTTCCCCGCAGTTGCCGTCCTAGAGTGGGCATTCAGTCAGGACGGATTGTGACGGCTCAGCGCTCCTGGCCTCCGGTGCGTCTCTTCGGTCCAGGATATCCTGCGCCAGCTCTACGCACGGTATTCCCAGTTCGCCAGCACAACCCAGTGCGGCCTGTTCCAGTTCCCTGCACTTGCCGTGCTACAGGGGGGATTCAGCCAGGACACGTTGTGCCAGCTCTATGCTCCAGACCTCCAGTGCGCCTCCATGGCCCAGCATATCCTGCGCCGGCTCTATGCACTATGCCTCCAGAGTGCCTTCATAGCCCTGTGCTTCCCGTGCCAGCTCTCCACACTCACCGAGCTAAAGTGGGTATCTAGCCGGGACGTGTTGTGACAGCTCCCCGCAACAGGCTTCACGTACGAAGCCTCCAGTGATGATCCATGGCACGAAGCCTCCAGTGATGATCCATGGCACGAAGCCTCCAGTGATGATCCATGGCACGGAGCCTGTAGTGAAGATCCATGGCAAGGAGCCTGCAGCGACAGTCTGCAGTCCGGAGCCTCCAGCGAAGGTCCCCAGTCCGGAGCATCCAGCGACGGTCCCCAGTCCGGAACCTCCATGGACGGTCCGCAGTCCGGAGCCTCCATGGACGGTCCGCAGTCCGGAGCCTCCAGCGACGGTCCGCAGTCCGGAGCCTCCAGCGACGGTCCGCAGTCCGGAGCCTCCAGCGACGATCCGCAGTCCAGAGTCTTCAGCGACGAGCTGCAGTCCAGAGCCTCCAGCGGGGTTCCCAGTCTGGAGTCTCCGGCGATGATCTGCAGTCCGGAGCCTCCGGCAACGATCTGCAGTCCGGAGCCTCCAGCGGTGGTTCCCAGTTCAGAACCTCCAGTGATGATCCACGGTCCGGTTCCTCCAGCAACGATTCACGGTCCTGAGTCTCCTGCGACGATCCACGGTCCGGTTCCACAGAAGCGGAGGGATCAGCGTAGGGAGCGGGGGTTACATCCCGAACCGGAGCCGCCACCGAGGGTAGATGCCCACCTGGACCCTCCCCTATAGGTTCAGGTTTGCGGCTGGGAGTCCGCACCTTTGGAGGGGGATACAGTCACCGCCTGACCTTAGAGATCTTTTAAATTCTCTATTTGGTAGGTCAGGGTGTGACTAGTGTGAGAAATCTATGTTTATATTTCTTTGTTGGCCGAGTATGGTTCCCAATCAGAGGCAGCTGTCTATCGTTGTCTCTGATTGGGGATCATACTTAGGCAGCCCTTTTTCCCACCTTCTGTTGTGGGACCTTGTCTTTTTGTGTTGCATGTGTTGCACTCCTAGCTTTACGTTCGCTGAGTTGTTTATTGTTTTTTTGGTGGAACATTTGAAATGAAAGAAAATGTATGCCTACCACGCTGCACCTTGGTCTTCATTTAACGACGGACGTTACAATCAATTGATTAAGCTGTTCACTTTCTGTACAATAGAAGATTTTAAACTCAGACGGCTTTTTAAGGAAACACTTGTGACCTTCTCTCGTTGGTTAAGCCATGGAAGAAAAGTAGCCAGTAGTTAAAGCTGTAATTTTTCTGCATCGGTAGGCTTACTCTGTCTGGGGTGGAAAGGTAGGCCTAACTTTTGAAAGCACCATGCACAGATTCCTAATGATGTCTCAGATTTAATTATTTGAAAACAAGGACAGTTTGGTTGCAAACAAGACACACTGATTTTATATGATGAACACATAGGTTCTATCTCTCTGTCCATTCTTAGCCTGTCATTTCAATTACTTGTGTGGTATTAAAAAACGATTCCGCTAATATGTCTAATTAAGTACAATTGCGTGACATTTTTTATAAAAGGCCATTTTTTCTCGGACCTGCAAATACAACAATAGATTCATGTAATGTTTTTACTATAAAGGAGATCTTTCCACTCCTACTATTGTCCATGGTGGTCTGCGAACCCACAACCTTCTGGCCTGAGGTGATGTATTCCTCAATGCCATTGGATGAATCCCAGAACATATTCCAGTCTGTGATAGCAAAACAGTCCTGTAGTGTAGCATCCGCGTCATCTGACCATGTCCGTATTGAGCGAGTCTGGTACTTCCTGCTTTAGTTATTGCTTGTAAGCAGGAATCAAGAGGATATAATTGTAGTCAGATTTGCCAAATGCAGGGTGGGGGAGAGCTTTGTATGCATCTCTGTGTGTGGAGTAAAGGTGGTCTAGGATTTATTTTATTTGTACAGTACACTAGTTAGAACAAGCAGTTTGAAACATGACTGTGTAAATAAAACAAAATAATTTAAAAAAAATTGTATATAATTATAAATACCCTCCTGATTCCTGCTTACAAGCAATAACTAAAGCAGGAAGTACCAGACTCGCTCAATACGGACGTGGTCAGATGACGCGGATGCTACACTACAGGACTGTTTTGCTATCACAGACTGGAATATGTTCTGGGATTCATCCAATGGCATTGAGGAATACATCACCTCAGTCATCGGCTTCATCAATAAGTGCATCAATGACGTCATCCCCAAAGTGACTGTACGTCCATAACCCAACCAGAAACCATGGATTACAGGCACAATCTGCATCGAGTTAAAGGCTAGAGCTGCAGCTTTCAAGGCGTGGGAGACTAATCTGGACGCTTATAATAAATCCTGCTCTGCCCTCAGACGAATCATCAAATAAGCAAAGCATACAGGATTAAGATTGAATCCTACTACACTGGCTCTGACGCTCGTCGGATATGGCAGGGCTTGGAGAGGACTACAAAGGGAAACCCAGACACGAGCTTCCCAGTGACGCGAGCCCATACACGAGAGCACCAGCTGTTCTGCATGACTGTGTGATAACGCTCTCGGTAGCCGATGTGAACAAAACCTTTAAACAGGTCAACATTCACAAAGCCGCTGGGCCAGACGGATTACCAGGACATGATTACCAGTAATCATAGCATGCTGTCAAGTGTCCTCACTGACATTTTCAACCTCTCCCTGACCGAGTCTGTAATACCTACATGTTTCAAGCAGACCACCATAGTCCCTGTGCCCAAGGAAGAGAAGGTAACCTGCCTAAATGATTACCGCCCAGTGGCACTCACGTCGGTTGTCATGAAGTGCTTTGAAAGGCTGGTCATGGCTCACATCAACAGCATCCTCCCGGACACCCTAGACCCACTCCAATTCGCATTATGCACCAACAGATCCACAGATGACGCAATCTCAATCAGACTCCACACCGCCCTTTCTCACCTGGACAAAAGGAACATATATGTGAGAATGCTGTTCATCAACTACAGCTCAGCGTTCAACACCATAGTGCCCATGAAGCTCATCACTAAGCTAAGGACCCTAGGACTAAACACCTTCATCTGCAACTGAATCCTGGACTTCCTGACGGGCTGCCCCCAGGTGGTAAGAGTAGGCAACAACACGTCTGCCACACTAATCCTTAACACTCGGGCCCCTCAGGGTCGTGTACAGGAAAAGGAGGGCTGAACAGGCCCCCATTAACATTGATGGGGCTGTAGTGGAGCGGGTCGAGAGTTTCAAGTTCCTTGGTGTCCACATCACCAACGAACTATCATGGTCCAAACAAACCAAGACAGTTGTGAAGAGGGCACGACAAAACCTTTTCCCCCTCAGGAGACTGAAAAGATTTGGCATTGGCCCCCAGATCCTCAAAAGGTTCTACAGCCGCACCATAGAGAGCATCCTGACCGGTTGCATCACCACCTGGTAGGGTAACTGCTCGGCATCTGAGTGTAAGGCTCTACAGAGGGTAGTGTGAACGGCCCAGTACATCACTGGGGCCAAGCTTCCTGCCATCCAGGTCCTATATAATAGGCGGTGTCAGAGGAAAGCCCATAAAATTGTCAGAGACTCCAGTCACCGAAGTTATAGACTGTTTTCTCTGCTACCGCACGGCAAGTGGTACCGGAACTCCACGTCTAGGACCAAAAGGCTCCTCAACAGCTTCTACCCCCAAGCCATTAGATTGCTGAAAAATTCATAAAAATCATCACCAGACAATTTACATTGACACCCCCCCTCTTGTACACTGCTGCTACTACTACTACTACTACTACTACTACTACTACTACTACTACTACTACTCGCTGTTTGTTTGTTACCTATGCATAGTCACTTTGCCCCCACCTACATGTACAGATTACCTCAACTAGCCTGTACCCCTGCACACTGACTCGGTAACGGTGCCCCATGTATATAGCCTTGTCATTGTTATTCTTATTGTGTTACTTTTTATTATTACTTTTTATTTTAGCCTACTTTGTAAATATTTTATTCTTCTTGAACTGCACTGTTGGTTAAGGGCTTGTAAGTAAGCATTTCAGGGTAAAGTCTACACTTGTTGTATTCGGCGCATGTGGCAAATCAAGTTTGATTTGACTTGATTAACTGCCTCTGAACTGGCAGACTCACTAAACACTTTGTTTGAAAATTATTGTCGACGTGTTGGAGTATGCCCCTGGCTATCCCTAAATATATATATACAGTATATATTTTTTGTTATTGTGCAGTCTGGTTTGCTTAATATAAGGATTGTGAAATTATTTAAATCATTACTTTTGATACTTAAGTATGTTTAAAACCAAATAATTTTACACTTTTACTCAAGTAGTATTTTACTGGGTGACTTTCATTTTTACTTGAGTAATTTTCTAATAAGGTATATTTACTTTAACTCAAGATGGGACAGTCGGGTCCTCATGAAGGTGTCAGGTAAAAGAGTAGCAGTATGAAGATGTTCTTAATAACAATGCAGGGGGTGAGCGCGAGAGAGAGAAAGAGCGAGAGATTGTCAAATACAAGATAATAGAGATGAGGACCCTGTGAAAATGCAACACAGAGGGGGAAGGGAACCTCTTTAATGGATAGAGGTACAGTAGAAAAGAGGTTTTGGATAGAGAGAGAGCATGAGGGAGTGTGGGGGAGTGTATAAAATACAGAGTGTGTGAGGGAGACTGGAGTATGTAACTACCCAGGATGTCAGCAGTAGGTAGACAGGTGTGGTGGAGCTTCCCGCTGTAGAACTCCAGGCCGATGATGGCGAACATAAGAATGGCAAAGAACAAGAGCAGACCGATCTGGAGCAGGGGCACCATGGCCTTCATGATGGACTTCAGCACGATCTGCAAGCCTGATGATGGAAAAAAACAAAAAAACACACACACACATGTGAAGAGTTAATGTCTGATTGCCTCTGAGAATTATACATTATAGTAAGGTACATATTGAGGTATTATGACACTGTAAATTATATTGATATGCTGGTAGATATTGACTGTACTCACTGGGTATCCCAGAGACCAATTTAAGGGGCCTCAGGACTCTCACCGCCCTCAGGGTCCGCAGATCCACTGGTATGTTCATGTGGGCCCCTGCTGTTGCCAGTATTCTGCAGATAGAAATACATGATCAGATTCAGAATAAAAGATTGAATTAATGTTTTCCAGTGGGATCAATGGTTAATAAGCAGTGTGGTTTATGGATAAGGGGTTTTGGGGTGGAAGTGGTGTACATTGAATTGTAATTTACACGGAATATACCAAACATTATCAACACCTTCCTAATATTGAGTTTGCACCCCCTTTTGCCCTCAGAACAGCCTCACTTCGTTGGGGAATGGACTCTACAAGGTTTCGAAAGCGTACCACAGGGATGCTGGCCCATGTCGACTCCAATGCTTCCCACAGTCGTGGCAGTTGGCTGGATGTCATATGGGTGGTGGACCATTCTTGATACAAACAAGAACTTGTTGCGCGTGAAAAACCCAGAAATGTTGCAGTTCTTGACACAAACCGGCTTTGCACACCTGGGTTGTACAATATTTGCACATCATTCTTATAAAAATTCTTCAAGCTCTGTCAAGTTGCTAGACAGCCATTTTCGAGTCTTACCAATAAAATCTCAAGCTGATTTCAGTCAAAACTGTAACTAGGCTACTCAGGAACATTCAATGTCGTCTTGGTAAGCAACTCCAGTGTATATTTAGCCTTATGTTTTAGGTTATTGTCCTGCTGAAAGATGAATTTGTCTCCCAGTGTCTGTTGGAAAGCAGATTGAACCAGGTTTTTCTCTAAGATGTTGCCTATGCTTGACTCTATTCTGTTTCTTTTCACCCTAAAAAACTCCTCAATCTTTGCCGGTGACAAGCATACCTATAACATGATGCAGCCACCACCATGCTTGAAAATATGAAGAGTGGTACTCAGTGATGTGTTGTGTTGGATTTGCCCCAAACATAACGCTTTCTATTCAGGATGCACATTTTTTGCAGTTTTACTTTAGTGCCTTATTGCAAACAGGATGCACGTTTTTGAAAATTTTTATTCTGTACAAGCTTCCTTCTTTTCACTCTGTCTTTTAGGTTAGTATTGTGGAGTAACTACAGTGTTGTTGATCCATCTTCAGTTTTGTCCAATCATAGCCATTAAACTCTGTAACTGTTTAAAAGTCACCATTGGCCTCATGGTGAAATACCTGAGCGGTTTCCTTCCTCTCTGGCAACAGAGTTAGGAAGGACACCTGTATCTTTGTAGTAACTGGGTGTATTGATACACCATCCGAAGTGTAATTAATAACTTCACCAGGCTCAAAAGGATATTCAATGCCTACTATTTTTATTTTTACCGATCTACCCATAGGTGCCCTTCTTTGAGAGGCATTGGAAAACCTCCCTGGTATTTGTTGTTGAACATGTGTTTGAATTTCAATGCTCAAGCAAGGGGTCCTAACAGAGAAGTCCATGCAACTAATGTGACTTGTTAAGCAAATGTTAAGAACTGCTGAAGTTATTTAGGCTTGCCATAACAAAGGGATTGAATACTTATTGATTTAAGACATTTCAGCTTTTCATTTTTTATTAATTTGTCTTGACCAAAAAAGAATAACATGTTGCCGCCGTAGCATTTGATTGATTGATGCCTGCAAGCATTTGGCCCCCCTTGATTAAAAAAATATAAAATAATTAGCCAATCAGCATTGAGCTGAGCTCAACTGTGGGTTGTCCTGGTGCAGCAAAGCACTGTCCAAGGGAGGCCAGTTTGGATTAGGCTTCAGACCAATCAAATCACTTCCTTTGCAAAACGTCATTGTCAGAAAAATGTGTCTGTTTCTGGTCTGCTGGTGTTGATGTTCTGCAGTAGCTAGCTAGCTAAATTGTCCCTTTCCTAAGCCATGGATGGAGATGGGGATTTGAACTTCTGGTTTTTACTTAATTCTCTGTACAGGCCAATGATTATGATGGAGATTCTGATCTAACCATAAATTAATATGTTGTGCCACTGGCCTGAGACGATTGAAGTTGAATATGTAGCCTAGATGTTGCCTAGTAGGCTCACATTAACTAGCTAGTTAACTTAGATGGTTCATTGTTGCCCATGTGAGGAATTGAGGCTAGCAAGTATTTTAGCCTATCACAACAAGAACTAAAAGCGTGTATGACAGAGCCATAGACTGTTTTGCCAACATGAAAGAGAGGAGGATGGCATTGGCGTTCAACTAGTCTACAAGTAGGGTCAGTCAGCAGTTTTTGTATTACTTATTTACACACACACACACACACAGACAAATCAGCACCATGGACAGCCACATGATATTTAGCAACATTGATTGGACTAAATCGTTTTTGGTGTCTTTAAGTTTGTTTTGAGTGTATTAAACTAAGCATATATAATCGTGTTGATCTGATGATGTTTCAATGTTTACGTTGAAATGGTGCCGGAATAGCAGAGGCAGTGCTCCTGTTGTCTAAGCGCTGACTTGTGGTAACTCTGTGGTTCTAAATCAGTAGTTGTTTAGTAAACTGTAAATATGAACTTTCTTGACCATGCTGTAGGTATGCACTATTTGCTTTTTGGACTTCACCGGACATATGTTAATTTATGGTTTTGGGATGAAACAAATGTATGTGTCAAGCCCTGATCTGTTTCCCCTGTCCTTGTGCTTGTCACCACCCCCATCCAGGTGTCGCCCATCTTCCCTATTATCCCCTGTGTATTTATACCGGTCTTTTCTGTCTGTTTGTTGCCAGTTTGTCTTGTTCGTTCAAACTTACCAGCATTTTTCCTGTCAGGTCCACTCGTTTCCCAGCCTCTCTTTGCTAGTTCTCCCGGTTTTGACCTTTGCCTGTCCTGACACTGTACCCACCCGCCTGACCTCTCTGCCTGAGTCTGCCTGCCGTCCTGTACCTTTGCTCCACTCCTGGATTACTGAACTCTGCCTGACCCTGAGTCCACCTGCCGTCATGTACCTCAGCCTTACCCTGGAAATTCGACCCCTGCCTGCCTTGACCTGTCTTTGTCTGTCCCTGTTTGCTATAATAAATAGTGTTACATCGACAGTCTGCATCTGGATCTTACCTTGATTCCTGATAGTATGTGTAGTTGAATTTATTCCGACACTGTGTGACTGTTGTCTTTTTGTTGTCACGGCCTTATTGTATATCATGGTGGTGTATGAACAAATGGGTTATAGAGCAAACAACGCAATTATCACAACATAGGTTGTAATATGGCTTTTTTACTGATTTGGCTTGCCCAGTGATTTTATCCACGCACCGCTACTGGTCAGGAATTTAAAAACATTTATTTCACCTTTATTTAACCAGGTAAATACAATATAGCAAGTAAAACACTGGAATGGTAGATTTGTAGTGGAAGAATGTGCAAAGTAGAAATAAAAATAATGGGGTGCAAAATAAATAAATACAGTAGGGGAAGAGGTAGTTGTTTGGGCTAAATTATAGATGGGCTATGTACAGGTGCAGTAATCTGTGAGCTGCTCTGACAGCTGGTGCTTAAAGCTGGCGAGAGAGATAAGTGTTTCCAGTTTCAGAGATTTTTGTAGTTCGTTCCAGTCTTTGGCAGCAGAGAACTGGAAGGAAGGGCGGCCAAAGGAAGAATTGGTTTTGAGGGGTGACCAGAGAGATATACCCGCTGGAGCGCATGCTACAGGTGGGTGCTGCTATGGTGACCAGCGAGCTGAGATAAGGGGGAACTTTACCTAGCAGGGTTTTATAGAGGACCTGGAGCCAGTGGGTTTAGTGACTAGTATGAAGCGAGGGCCAGCCAACGAGAACGTACAGGTCGCAGTGGTGGGTAGTATATGGGGCTTTGGTGACAAAACGGATGGCACTGTGATAGACTGCATCCAATTTATTGAGTAGGGTATTGGAGGCTATTTTGTAAATGACATCCCCGAAGTCGAGGATCGGTAGGATGGTCAGTTTTACGAGGGTATGTTTGGCAGCATGAGTGAAGGAAGCTTTGTTGCGAAATAGGAAGCTATTTCTAGATTTAACTTTGGATTGGAGATGTTTGATGTGAGTCTGGAAGGAGAGTTTACAGTCTAACCAGACACCTAGGTATTTGTAGTTGTCCACATATTCTAAGTCAGAACCATCCAGAGTAGTGATGGTGGACGGCGGGCAGGTGCGGGCAGCGATCGGTTGAAGAGCATGCATTTAGTTTTACTTGTATTTAAGAGCAGTTGGAGGCCACGGAAGGAGAGTTGTATGGCATTGAAGCTCGTCTGGAGGGTTGTTAACACAGTGTCCAAAGAAGGGACAGAAGTATACAGAATTGTGCCGTCTGCGTAGAGGTGGATCAGAGACTCACCAGCAGCAAGAGCGACATCATTGATATATACAGAGAATAGAGTCGGCACAATAATTGAACCCTGTGGCACATAGAGACTGCCATAGGTCCGGACAACAGGCCCTCCGATTTGACACACTGAACTCTATCTGAGAAGTAGTTGGTGAACCAGGCAAGGCAATAATTTGAGAAACCAAGGCTATCGAGTCTGCCGATGAGGATGTGGTGATTGACAGAGTCGAAAGCTTTGTCCAGGTCAATGAATACGGCTGTACAGTATTGTTTCTTATCGATGGCGGTTAAGATATCGTTTAGGACCTTGAGCGTGTGTCACGCCCTGACCTTAGAGAGCCTTTTTATGTCTCTATTTGGTTTGGTCAGGGTGTGATTTGGGGTGGGCATTCTATGTTTTGTTTTCTATGATTTTGTGTTTCTAAGTTTTGGCCGGGTATGTTTCTCAATCAGGGACAGCTGTCTATTGTTGTCTCTGATTGGGAACCATACTTAGGTAGCCCTTTTTCCCTCCTTTCGTTGTGGGTAGTTAACTTTGTTTGTGGCTCTAATGCCCTCTAAGCTTCACGGTTGTTTTTTCGTTTGTTGTTTTGTTGGCGTTATTCCAAAATAAAGAAGAAAATGTACGCTCACCACGCTGCACCTTGGTCTTCTTCCAGCAACGGCCATGACAGCGTGGCTGAGGTGCACCCATGACCAGCTCTGAAACCAGATTGCATAGCGGAGAAGGTGTGGTGGGATTCGAAATGGTCGGTAATCTGTTTGTTGACTTGGCTTTCGAAGACCTTAGAAAGGCAGGGTAGGATAGATATAGGTCT
This sequence comes from Oncorhynchus tshawytscha, assembly GCF_018296145.1. Classification (NCBI taxonomy): domain Eukaryota; kingdom Metazoa; phylum Chordata; class Actinopteri; order Salmoniformes; family Salmonidae; genus Oncorhynchus; species Oncorhynchus tshawytscha. Next base: position 15,908,975 of record NC_056456.1, on the reverse strand, counting down.
GTAGCAGTTTGGGTCAAGAGTGTACCCCCCTTTGAAGAGGGGGATGACCGCAGCTGTTTTCCAATCTTTGGGAATCTCAGACGACATGAAAGAGAGGTTGAACAGGCTAGTCATAGGGGTTGCAACAATTTCGGCAGATAATTTTAGAAAGAAAGGGTCCATTTTTTTTAGCCTGGCTGATTTGTAGGGGTCCAGATTTTGCAGCTCTTTCAGAACATCAGCTGACTGGATTTGGGAGAAGGAGAAATGGGGAAGGCTTGGGAGATTTGCTGTGGGGGGTACAGTGCAGTTGACCGGGGTAGGGGTAGCCAGGTGGAAAGCATAGCCAGCCATAGAAAAATGCTTATTGAAATTCTCAATTATAGTGGATTTATTGGTGGTGACAGAGTTTCCTATCCTCAGTGCAGTGGGCAGCTGGGAGGAGGTGTTCTTATTCTCCATGGACTTTACAGTGTCCCAGAACTTTTGAATGCAGCGTACAGTACAAGATATACAGTGAATACAGTACATAGAGACTGTGAATTTGCCTTTCTTTGCCTCCTGTGTTGGTTGCTGTAAATGGTGTTTCAATGTTTGTGTGTGTGGGTGGAAGGTTGTCAATACGTGCGTCGGTTGTTGAGGGATGTGAGATTTGGTTTGTACTCTCTCCCTCCAGAGAGAGCCACACTGAATGATGTCTGTGTTCTTACCTACTGATAATGTCTCTCTGAATATAATGTGGTCAGATGATAATAAATAATAATGAGTGGTGTAATCAATGATTTATACACTGAGTATACCAAACATTAGGAACACCTTAATAATATTGAGTTGCACCCCCTTTTGCCCTCAAAACAGCCTCAATTCATCAGGGCAATGGATTCTACAAGGTGTTGAAAGCATTCCACAGGGATGCTGGGCCATGTTTACTCCAATGTTTCCCACAGTTGTGTTAAGTTGGTTGGATGTCCTTTGTGGTGGACCATTCATGATACACACTGGGAACTGTTGAGCATGAAAAACCCAGCAGCTTTGCAGTTCTTGACACAAACAGGTGCACCAGGCACCTACTACCATATCCCTTAAAAAATGTGGTCTTGCCCATTCACCCTCTGAATGGCACACATAGACAATCCATGTCTCAAGGCTTAAAAATATTTTTTTTACCTGGCTCCGCCAATTCATCTACCATGATTGAAATGGAAATAACAGTTGACATCAATAAGGGATGTCATGGAAAGAGCGGGTGTTTTGTATACTCAGTGCAATTTGGTGTTTTGTTGTACATTCTTTTTTACAACTGTTAGAATTTCTTTCCACTTTTACAGTACAAAGTATTTTGTGTAGATCATTGACAAAAAAAATACTATTAAATTCCTTTTAATCACACTTTGTAACGCAACAAAATGTGAAAAAAGTCAAAGGGTGGGAATAGTTTCTGAAGGCACTGTAGATTAATAGATTCACTCATTCACACACGTCAGTGCTGTGGATTGTGGGCGAGGGTGTGTGTGTGTGTGTGTGTGTGTGTGTGTGTGTGTGTGTGTGTAGGGGTGCAGAAAGCACATGGCAGAAACTCAAATGTGGGCCCACGCAATATTCACTGAAAGCGGAGAGAGAGAGGGACAGAGAGAGAGAGATAAAGAGGGAGAGAGATTGACGAAAAGAAAGAGCGAGAGAGAGCGTGGACAGAATGAGAGAGAGGGGGGTTGTCCTGAGACTGGGGAGAGAGTGCGAGAGAGAGAGAGCAAGAGAGAGAGCGCGAGAGAGAGAGAGAGAGAGAGAGAGAGAGAGAGCGAAAGAGAGAGAGAGAGAGAGAGAGAAAGAACACATGGAAACCATATGTTTTCTGTATTTGATACCAGTCCACCTATTCCGCTTCACCCATTACCACGAGCCCATCCTCCCCAATTAAGGTGCCACCAACCTCCTGTGGTGGAGAGGTGTAGGAGTCTACAGCCAGCAAACACGTTTAACAAAAGCTGTAGCATTACTGCTTTTTCAAGGCTGATCTGGTGGGGGGGAGACTGGTTTTGAGACTGGTTTGGTTTGCTCTCAGAACCACACGACCAATAGCCTCGTCACAGATCTGTTTGGGCAACAGCACTGCTGTCACTGTCAAGCCAAACATGACATTGAGTGACAGTTGATATGATAGCACAAACAGACTGGCACTCAGGCTACATAAACCAACTGTCACATAAACACAGTCTAAATCAACCAGTTCCTGCATTGGAGAAATACACTAGCTAATAGAAATGAGTATTTTCAGTAGTTGTTAATGTAAGGGATTGATAGGAGTAGCATCGGCAGATTTCTGGAATTAATTGATGTGGTTTACGTGTTTGTTTGTCGTCGTTCATTCACGCTACACTGAGTGGTTGCTCCACTTTCACGGTCACCTCATAGTGTATCACTGTATTGTACTGAAACAGACTTTTAAGTGATTGAATTCATTACATGAACAGAATGTGGCCTGCCGGCCTCTCCCACACACCTCCACCTACACGGTGAACCAGCACTGAACACTGGGAGGGAAAAATAGAGAAAAAGAAAGAGAGAATAACTCTATTCTGAACATCACATTGCTGCCATTATAAGACAACTCTGCTTACAGCTAATAACAACATAAACAGAGGAGTCCTGTTTGTAGGGGAGAGTGGGGTAAGTTACACCAAAGGGGTAAGTTGAACCAGCCTTGTTTCTAGGAAACCATACACAAAATGAATAATTTCTGTGAAGGAAGAAACCACATGGAAAAAGTGGTAAGCAAGTTAGGATCCAAAAAACAGATTTTCACCAAGTCCAATTAATTTATTGTGTTAGAGGTTTCATGACGCTTCTATCTAAACCAACGTAGATCATTTTATGAATGTTCTGTACATTAGTTGGGGTCTATAAGCTTCAATATGAGGTCCTAAACCTAAACCTGTAGTATGAAAGTGCATCCTTATACCTGTATTTCACCTTTGTGGGCTAATATAGTCAAAATGTTTGCCTTGGGGTAAATTGAGCCAATGGCACGGGGGTATGTTGAGCCAATGATGGAGCCAATGGCAATTAGAGCAAATTGAAATGTTTTCTTCCCAGGCATAATGCAAGGCATTATCGCTGGGATATGAGGTAACAACAGGGTCTGGCCTATGTTAAAAGTACAAAGTATTTTTTTAGATGTTAAGCCTCTGTTAAAAGATGCTTAAAATTATTAAAATATTGTGTTGAATGTGTTTGTGTTTGTTTGATTGTGTTGGAAAAAGATAGTTATGGTAGTGGTAATATTTAATTCAGTACAGAAATTTGTAGGCGGCTTAACTTACCCTGTCTCGCGGCTCAACTTACCCCATATTTGGGCAAAGTTGTGTCAACAGACCACATTTTTTAGACAAGCTAGCTTTTCAAAACTGGAATGTTTACATGATTCTGATCATTTCCAGGGATACACAACATCGTGAAATACATGTAGATATATTTTCCTTGATGGAGTGCTGCTGAATCTAAAAAATGTCTCTCCTTACCCCACGCCCATAGACGACTGTACTAGACTTAAGTGCATTATCTTCCATTTAACTTCACAAACGTAATGTTTTATAAAACGTTTAGCGTGCTTCCATTTGGGATTAGGAAAGCATGCGGCATTAAACCATTATTAGTCACAGAATAAATAGCTGGGCCTGTGTTTTCCCAACCACTACCCACATGGGACTAGAAACCATTGTTTATACAGTTCAATTAGCACAGCAAGATTGGAAATGAGCACCCCCCCTCCCAATCCCCCCCATCACATCACCTCCCCCCTATTTAATAAGTAGTGTATAATAAGTGCTGTATAATATTGCCAATGCTGTGTACAGACTGAAAATGTAGCGAAAAGGAATCAAGAGGTAGACTGAATATATGTTGAGGAGCTGGGAGTGTCCACTGTAGCTGTGTGTGAGGTGTGAGGCGATGCCGAGTACAGGTAATCCACACATACACACACACAGCATGGAGGAGCTGTCTCTGTGCCAGATGACCAATAAATCATTCAGAACACCCTCCCAGATCTATTATGAATCAGAGCTAAGTGTCACACACACACACACACAAACACTCTATCAGGAACAGCAGAGGGACAGCATGAGGAGAGGCAAGTGATGGCTGGGGGGTGAGGGGAGTATGGAGGATGAGCTGGTCTGGCACATACAGTAGAGAGAGGGGTGAGGGGGCGAGAGGTGAGAGGCGAGGAGTGGGGAGTGGGGAGGGTGAGTTGGTCTGTGGTCTGAATGTGTCATTCAGGTTGACACATACATTTTTAGAGGGGTCAGTAGTACAGTACGATGAAACAGAGTTTGGCATCGAGGGTATCCAGCAAACCAGGAGCATTCCCAGAACATTAGCTAAGATTCCCATTAAGTTCCCAGTTAGGGTTGTATCTAACATTAGGATGATATAACCAAAACATTCAAAAACCAAATGTTTTTTTTTTTCATGTGTAAAATTAAATATCCTTGGTATGTTCACCTAGCATTCACTAAAAGGTTCCTAGAAAGTCCAAATTGGTTCTCTAAACATTAGTTATGTTGTGGCAAATGTTCTCATAACACAAGAACTGTCCAGTCGTGCTGACCCCACAATGTTCAGTCGTGATGTCCCCACAATGTTCTGGGAACATTGTGGGAACAGTCAGGTGGGAACATTGTGAGGACATCACAAAAGATGAACAGTTGTGCGGATGATTATACAATGTTAATTTTAGGGTGCAAAAAACATTCACCTGATGTTACAAGAACATTCCTAGAACACCTTTTTTTATGTTATTTCAAAGCTCCCAGAACATTTAATTCGGTTGTGAGAACAGTGTGGGTACCATTAAAAGAGATTAGGTTCCCAATGCACAAAATATGCTCAGTTGTGATGACATTCATAAAATGTTGAAGTTACGTTACACAGCACATTCCCTTAATGTTCTTTAAAGGTTCCCAGAATATGTCATTAAGTTATGTGAGTTGTCTGTGATGTTGCAAGAATATTCTTGTGACATTTACATATTATACTTAAGAGATAGCACACAACACTCCCGCAATGTTCCACAATGTTGCACAATTGTTGTACAATGTTGCACAATGTTCCACAATTTCCAAATAAGTAATTTGTTCATAGGATATTTGTTTTAGCTTTAACATCATATTCAATTGATGTTCACACAATATGCATTTTAAATTCTCTTGGAGGTCCTCAGAATATTTCAATAACATTTAGAAAATGTTATATTTAACAGTTTGATTTTGAAAATTGATCTTATTTTAATTCTAGCTTCTTAAACTAACTTGGACATTTTGATAATAATTACTGAGACTTGTTTAAAAAAAAGTCTGTGCCAGACCCCAATGTGTCTAAATGGATCAAATGTTTATAGATCTGACAGGAGGTGGGGGTGTCATCATATTCATAAAGAACAACTTGAATGTTACTGTGTGTATTATCACCTCTGTCCCTAAGCAATTTGAATGTCTTGTCCCAAACGTGGGCCTTGGTAATAATGCCTAACTAACGTTAGTGGACGTTTATTGCCCTCCCACGACTGAGCTAAATTGAACTCTACCGACAACTAAATCAACCCACCCCAACTTAAAACAGCCTGAAAAATCTATGTTTTTCATTCTGGCAAACACCCCTCATAAGTTTACTGCCAATGGAATCTTTGCTAACGAGCTCAGAGACCATTGTCCCATTGCCTGCATTAGAGATTCTAAGCCATCCTAAATCATGTCCACGCATTATTACAAAGCTACATTTTAGAACGTTCAATGAACAACATTTCCAGTGTGACCTGGGATTGTATGCTTGGGAGGATGTGTCCTCTATCGCTGATTTGTATCAGGCCCTTAAATGTTTTACCTCTCTGTTTAACTCTGTTGTAGATAAACATGCCTCATATAAGAGATTAAGGGTAAAGGACAGATCTAACCCATAGTTCATGCATGAATTGTCTGAAAGATTTCATGAAAGAAACTTGCTTGGTGTCACACCCTGACCATAGTTTGCTTTGTATGTTTCTATGTTTCGTTTGGTCAGGGTGTGATCTGAGTGGGCATTCTATGTTGTGTATCTAGTTCGTCTGTTTCTGTGTTTGGCCTGATATGGTTCTCAATCAGAGGCAGGTGTTAGTCATTGTCTCCGATTGGGAACCATATTTAGGTAGCCTGTTTGGTATTGGGTTTTGTGGGTGATTGTCTCCTGTGTCAGTGTTTGTGCCACACGGGACTGTTTCGGGTTTACACGTTTGTTGTTTTGTAGTTTATTCATGTATAGTTTTCTTATTAAAAACAAACATGAATTTCAACCACGCTGCATCTTGGTCCTCCTCTCCTTCGACGGAAGAATCCTGTTACACTTGGAGTAAGGCTAGATTGACTGATTCTTCCCGTGACTGGCACGGGAAATGCATGTCTTAATCTGTTTCGAAAAGCCAAGTTAGCATACTTGTGTATCGGAGAGTGGTGGAAATCCACTCAATACCTTAAGCTCCACTACATGACCAAAAGTATCTGGACACCTGCTCGTCGAACATCTCATTCCAAAATCATGGCTTTTAATATGGAGTTGGTCCCCCCCTTTGCTGCTATAACATCCTCCACTCTTCCAGCACTAGATGTTGGAACATGTCTGTGGGGACTTGCTTCCATTCAGCCACAACAGCATTAGTGAGGTCGGACAGTGTTGTTGGGCGATTCGGCCTGGCTCGGAGTCTGCGTTTCAATTCATCCCAAAGGTGTTCGATAAGGTTGAGGTTAGGGCTCTGTGCACAGGACGTTGTCCCGCTGAAACAGTAAAGGGCCTTCCACAAACTGTTGCCACAAAGTTGGAAGCACAGAATCATCTAGAATGTAATTCTATGCTGTAGCATTAAGATTTCCCTTCACTGGAACTAAGCGGCCTAGCCCGAACCATGAAAAACTTCCACAGACCATTATTCCTCCTCCCCCAAATGTAACAGTTGGCACTATTAACGGTCGCACCAGCGTGAGTTTCTTTATGGCCGTGATGTCAGAATGCACTCACACACCAAAATGTGATTGTTACACAACAGGACAGTTAACACGAGCTACGTGCTAATACTCTATAGGCTATGTTTCAACTTGTCAATTTCCAATTATTTTCTAAAGCAGTTTGAATTGAGGTGTGTTCGACCTCATTCATTCACATGGAAGTAGCCCATTACAGTGTAGAATACAATTTATGTTTGAGGCTTTACTGAGCCGGACAAACTTTCCACTTCGAGGAGAGCTCTTCACAATTTCTTTCGCACTTCAAGTATGTTGACCTTTGCACAGTCTTGCACGAACCGGCTGGCACCTCGCATTGTTGCATTGTTGTTTTCCTTACAAATAATAACTTTGGACGTGTGAGCTCCTATCTACTTAAGTGCCTTTTTTTCTGTATGTTGACATTTTTACTGAAGCATAGTGTGCATGTATGTATGGCGCATAATGTATTTAGCTTTTTTTTTTTTTAAAGCTTTTTTAAAAATCAAGTACGGGTTACAAATAATGCATTCCGATTATTGCATAGATTGTAATGGACACCTATGATGTGTAAAATACTTTTTTGTATTTTGTTGTACTGATTATAATGAGCTAATTATAAGCTATTTGCCAGCTGTGTGTGTGGCGTCATGTTTGTTGACATTACACAATGCATTCTGGGTGTCACGTAAACATCTGTCAGACCAAAGATGTTATAATGAAGTGAAGGAATTGTTCACTTATCCTTCAAGTAAACTTCCGGAAGTGAATTAAGGGAAGTGAAAGATCGTAGACGACACACCCCTTCAACATTCATACTGCAAACAGACCAAACTCATCTTGTCTCCTCTTATCTTTGGTTGACGCCAAAACAAACATAGCGGTGCGCACAAACTACCCATTGTCTGATTACTTTTGATTTCTAGAAAGTGTTTTGCTCAATTATTTAGATCAATGTTGAGCTCACCCGTGATGTGATGAATTATAAATATAAATTGCTATTAGCTAATTAATTTTGTGGTTTCTGTCAGCCGAGAGTTCTCTAAATATGACTGCTTGTGTTATGTCAATCTTTCCTCAGTTCGTGCTAGGACCTATGTAGCCTACAATTTCCAGTTTGGATGATTGTGTTATGCTGTCGCTATATCTGAACATTGCATCCAAAAATAAACTGGTCACATTCAGGACATAACTTTGTAAGGACTGTGTTTGTGCAACATGTTTCTGTGAAAAAAACAGTGTGGCCAGCTCAAGTGCTGGATGTTGCATCAATCGAAACTGGATGTTCTAAATAAACGCTCTAATCACACCGTTTTGAGTGTATGCTACAGGGACTGTAGAATGACCACACCCATTTATTGGTACGTGTGAAAAGGTTAATACACTTGCAAAAATGTCTAAAAAAAACTGTATATGCTTTGTCAAAATGAGGTATTGAGTGGAGATTGATGATACATTTTTTTAAATCAATTTTAGAATAAGGCTGTAACATAACAAAATGTGGAAAAGGTCAAGGAGTCTGAATACTTTCTGAATGCAGGCTGTTTTTTATACATGCAGTTTTTTACAACTGCAGTGTATGTTAAAACCTGTTATGGCTAGACGTGCCGCTAGCGGGACACCTCGACAACATCCTGTGAAATTGCAGAGCGCGAAATTCAAATTACAGAAATATAAATATTTCACATTCATGAAAATACAAGTGTAATACATCAAAATAAAGCTTAACTTCTTGTTAATCCAGCCGCTGTGTCAGATTTCAAAAAGGCTTTACGGCGAAAGCACACCATGTGATTATCTGAGGACAGCGCCCCGCATACAAATGCATGAAAAACATTCAATAATCCACCGGTTTCCCTCCTTCAAAATGCATACAAAATGAATTCCAAACGTTACCAATAAACTTCTCCAAACAAGTCAAACAACGTTTATAATCAAACCTCAGGTACCCTAATACGTAAATAAACGATCAAATTTAAGACGGAGAATAGTATGTTCATTACCGGAGATAAATAACAAAGAACGCGCTTTCATCCACGCGCATGGAAACACTACAGCCAAAATGGGTACCACTTAGAAAAACTACAACTTCTAGCTCATTTTTCCAAAATCCAGCATGAAATTCTTTCTAAAGACTGTTGACATCTAGTGGAAGCCCTAGGAAATGCAATCTGGGAGGACTTTGCCTCATAATAAACATGAAAGCATTTGGAAACAGTGGTAGGCTGAAATTATAATTTTTTGGGGTGGTTTGTCCTCTGGGTTTCGACTGCCATATCAGTTCTGTTATACTCGCAGACATTATTTTAACAGTTTTAGAGTGTTTTCTATCCAAATCTACCAATTATATGCATATCCTAGCTTCTGGCCTGAATAACAGGCAGTTTACTTTGGGCACGCTTTTCATCCGGATGTGAAAATACTGCCCCCTAGCCCAAAGAGGATATATACCATTTGCGTACAAAAAAGGATGTGATGAGTCTTGGAATATTGAACACTGTAAATGTGAATTGGAGAGACCATGCACAACATCCCAAGAAAGCTGAGCGGACGAAACTGAAACGATAGGGGACATTTTACTAACTTACTGTAATTCTCCTGTTTTATACAGTGTCCTGTGTGAATTTAAGTATGCTCCCTCTAATTCTCTCTCTCCCCTCCCAGAGGACCTGAGCCCTGGGTCCATGCCTCAGGACTACCTGGCCTGATGACTCCTTGATGTCCCCAGTCCACCTGGTCGTGCTGCTGCTCCAGTTTCAACTGTTCTGCCTGCGGCTATGGAACCCTGGCCTGTTCACCGGACCTGCTACCTTGTCCCGGACCTGCTGTTTTCGACTCTCTCTCTCCACCGAACCTGCTGTCTCAAACTCTGAATGCTCGGCTATGAAAAGCCAACTGACATGTATTCCTGAGGTGCTGACGTGTTGCACCCTCTACAACCACTGTGATGATTATTATTTGACCCTGCTGGTCATCTATGAACGTTTGAACATCTTGGCGATGTACTGTTATAATCCCCACCCGGCACAGCCAGAAGAGGACTGGCCACCCCTCAGAGCCTGGTTCCTCTCTAGGTTTCTTCCTAGGTTGCTGCCTTTCTAGGGAGTTTTTCCTAGCCACCGTGCTTCTACATCTGCATTGTAGCACTTCGTGACATCGGCTGATTTAAAAAGGGCTTTATGTATAAGTTTGATTGATTGATTGAATAGAGACACATCCATTGAGCTAGATGTGTCTGGGGGGTGGTTTGATTTTATTTGATATATAGTGTGTTTACTAGAGACAATGTGAAGAACAACATGCTAGAATATAGGCCAAGGGATATAGGCCAAGGGATATAGGCCAAGGGCTAGATAGAGTATGTTTTACCTGGAGAGTTTCCTTATTGTTGGCTACTACTTGAAAATCTTTCAAGGGGATTTTCTGGTGCTTGTTTACAAGGTGGAATCATTTATCACATTTCAAATAAGCTTAACTTTCCCATGTTTCCCCCACCTGCAGTTGTATGATATACCATTATGAAGCTCTGAGTCTGTACTTTTATCAAATGTACAAAAAGCCAATCTTGGAAAGGGTACATAAGACTCAATTGGGAAATGTAATCACATGTAAAATGAACATGATTATTTATCAGTGTTGGGAAAAGTACCCAATTATTATACTTGAGTAAAGTAAAGATACCTTAATAGAAAATGACTCAAGTAAAAGTGAAAGTCGCCCAGTACAATCCTACTTGAGTAAAAGTCTAAAAGTATTTGGTTTTAAATATACTTAAGTATCAAAAGTAAATGTAATTGATCAAATATACTTAACCCGTGTGTAGCCTTAACATTCTGTATACTCCCCTTGTCCTAAGGGTAAAAAATAACCCGCCTTCACTAAACCCCTAAAATAAAGCAGCTTCATTGAATTTTAAACCTCAAATCTATTCTGCATGAAGAAACACATGTAGGACAGTATGCACATGTAGGACAGTATGCAAGTGTGTGTGTATGGACTTTGAAAATGTATTTCTCATATGTGCAGCACATAATATTTGTTTTTCAGTCCTTCTTTGGGGGCAGAATTGGCATCTCCTCTTGCCTTCCCCAGCTGCAGCCTCAGGTGGATCAGGACAAGATTCAGCCCCCTGAAAAAAAATTCACAAGCACTGCAGAGGCTGCTGTGCGGGGGAGGCGCTCCCTTCTTTGAATGTGTGGGGTTATAAGTGCCTTGCCCAGCTGCTCCAGGAGCACCCTCCTCTTGTTCATCTTATCAGGCATCCAGGTATGGTTGATCTTGTTCCATATCACGAAGGCATTGTATGAGGACACATCAATGATGTTATGGAAGATGACCAGGGGCCAGCAGGCAGTCATCCTCCTGCAGCTGTAAGTTCCAATCACCTTGTCCAGGTTGTCCACGCCTCCTTTGTTGTGGTTGTAGTCCAGGATGATGGCTGGCTTCCTGTCCTCACGATCACTGATCTCAGCCGTTTTGTGCAGTGTGCTCAGGAAGACCACATTCTTGTTCCTCTTTGGGAGGTAAGAAACTAGAGCGGTGGTGGGGGTGAAGGCAAACATTGATGAGAAGTCCTCTCTCCCCCTTGTTGCAAGGAGTGCAGGGGGGAGCTCAGGCTTGTTCTTTCTTACTGTGACAACTATGGTGATCTTCCTCTTCAGTAGCTGCTGGCTGAGTTCAATCAGTAGCACACATAATCGCAATTTCTCTTTGTGCGTGGTTTTTGTGGTGTCTAAAATGATTTTGTAACGTCCGGGTAAAAAATGACCCTAAGACAATCTTTGTACCCTGGTGGTGAACAGCTTTCATGGAAATATGAACAAAGGAGATGTTTCACTTTTCTGATGTTGGGGTCACTCTAGGACAAGTCATCAAATTTCAGGTTGAAAAATAATATTTAGGGAGTTTTCTCTGCTGTTAAACATAGTGGCGGGTCATTTTTGACCTTAAGACAACACAAGGGTTAAGTATCAAAAGTAAAAGTATAAATCGTTTCACATTCCTTGTATTATGCAAACCAGACGGCACCATTTTCTTGTTTTTTACACTTACGGATAGCCAGGGGCACGCTCCAACACTCAGATATCATTTACAAACGAAGCACGTGTTTAGTGAGTCCGCCAGATCAGAGGCAGTAGGGATGAACAGGGATGTTCTCTTGATAAGCGTGTGAATTAGACCATTTTTCTGTCCTGCTAACCATTCAAAATATACTTTTGGGTGTCAGAGAAAATGTATGGAGTGAAAAGTACATACTTTTCTTTAGGAATCTAGTCAAGTAAAAGTAAAAGTTAGCCACTTGCTTGTCATTCCCACTCGCCAACACTAACCGCTGTCATCAAATGGACTCATGCTAGCCACAAGTTCTGACTGAGCTCAATTGTCATGAAACGCAAATACAGCGATACGTTTCTCTCTCTTTCATACATACTTATAACGAGGAGCGCCCACAATGTGTTTTGTGCGGGGAAGTGCTTAGTAGTGCTATGACAGTGGAAAAGGAAGTCAGCTAGCAAGGCATTGTTGTCATTTAATAACAGGTGATGACAAGCAGAAATAAGGGAGTACTAACTAACTCTCATAGTAGTAGATGTGAATTTGTCTTTCAAACAATCCCCTGTTCTTGTACACAGCTAATAGCTAACGTTAGCCAAAGCAAGCTAGCTACTGTAACAGTGTAGATGAAGATGAAAAAAAGATCTGGCTTTACTGTACATTTTACTGTTGAAATGATTGTTGATAACTAGTCTAGGTTGAAACGGTTGCTGTTAAAATACAAGTAATAATTGTTATTGTTAACTGGAATAAACTGATTGAAGCAAGATGCTTTTTGAGGCAGTTCTGGGTTGCTCATCTACAGTACAGCAGGAAGCGGTCTCCTGCCTGACTGAGAAAGCAGTAAATTTTCTGATCCAGTTTGGCACCACATACCTATGCGAGCCAAGGTTCTCAACTCTGACATACTTAGAAAACAAGTACAGAAACTGTTTCAAGGCTGAGGATGACCTCAGAGTTGCACTGTCAAAAACAGAGCCCAGAATAGACATGCTTGTTGAAAACTTCAACCAGCCACACACCTCTCATTAGGACTGTGTATGCGTGTGTTTTCTGGTCTACATCTGTGTGATTTGATCAGTCAGTTTATTCCAATTCAGAATAAAAAAATGTGTATTTTACCAGCAACCGTTTCAAACTAGACTTTCAACAATAATTTATACAGTAAGATGTACAGTAGGCCTGATAAATGTTTTTCTGTACCGTTACTTAGAGTTGCACAATCAAAAAGCCTGTGTGTGTGTTCTGTTATTCATCTGTGTGATGTGATCAATCAGTTTATTCCAGTTCAGAATGAAAATGCTTTATCGTATTTTAACAGCAACAGTTCCAACCTAGACAGGGATGTAAGTGTTTTTAATGGGGGGAAATAAAAAATGAATAGATATTTATATGGATATTGAATTTCATTGTAATTTGTTTTTGTCTATATTGCATTTGTTTTTAGGCATAAGGGCAATAAAATGTACCAATATTTATGTATAGTTGCATATTTTCCTAAACTTGGGTCCCAGGAATACACAGAATTTCTCATTTGGGTCCCAGGCTGATAAAGTTTAAGAACCCCTGCTTTAAAGTATTTTTACTGAAGTGCTTTACACCACTGTTACTTATATATTGTAACAAGTGGTAACTATCCCAACACTGGGATATGCATAGGCTCTTGAAGAACTCATACACTTGTGTAAGCCACATTAACGCGTTCAACCTTAACATGTGATAACAATACAACAGATGAACCCGAATGACATTTACTCTTACGGGTGACCAAAAAAATTCTACCTGAAAGCCACACCCTACTAAGCCACGCCTCCAGTCTTCTGATCTGACCCGCTGGGTCACATCTCAACAATCTAGCATCAACAACCCAACCTTGCTCTTTTTAAAGAAAACAATCCGTCTAAGTGACCCAATGCCTGCAACCCAGCATTTTTCTGAGTATAGAGAAATTGAGTAGTGATTAGAGGGTTGTTATTTCAAATCATTGGAGCTGGAAACCCCACCTCTGTATAGGTGCATATATTGTAGCTATTCAGTTGTCCAACTAATTCAGAATGCAGCAGCATGTCTCCTAACGAAGACCAGAAGGAGAGCACACGTAACATCTATTTTTAAAGTCCCTGTATTGGTTTCCTGTTAGTTTTAGAATTGATCTTAAAAATGGCTTTATTGCTTTTTAAAGCACTTCGTGGCCTTGCACTCAAATACATGTCTGATATGCTTTTAAGATATGTGCCTGGTTGGTCCCTCAGATCCTCTGGCAAAGGCCAGAATAAAAGTGTTTGGTGAGGTTGCCTTAAGCCAGTATAGTCCTGGCCCCTGGAACAGCCTGATGGAGCACCTTAAGGCCTCAGAAACTGTAGAAATGTTGAAGAGAGATCTTAAGACCCACCTTTTTAGTCAAGCTTTTACTTAGGGTGCTTTCATTTCATGTCCACTGCTATTTTATTGTTGTTTTACTATTTAAACGTCTTACCTTTTATTATTCTCTTTTGTTAAGCACTTTGAAATGCAAACCCATGTAAGAAATGTGCTCTATAAATAACGTTTGATGTGATACAGTAGTAATGCATAATTGGAATACCAACATATGCAATCAAATTCACCTGGGATATGCTAATCAAAAATAACCTATCAAACTTGTTGCCAGGGGAGCTACTGTAATTGACCACATTCAACACCCCAGCAAATCAAATCGTTTTTTGGGGGTACGATGGACTAGTGCTGGATTTTTCTACACACTCTCCCCATCAAAATTAGGAATTCTTAATTGAGATCTGAGTCCCTGTAGATTAGGTTCCAGCGATTTCATTATTTTCAGACGAAATGAAAGCTGCCAGCTACTGGCCCACTGGCCTTGTTTCAATTCCCATCCGGTCGCCGCTGTGACACGTGTGCTGTTTCTTTTAAGTCTGACTTACTTCCTAGCTGGCGGAGGGGAGGGAAAGGGTGGAGAGGAGGGGAGAGGCAGAATATGCTTCCAAACAGAAAGTGTGTCAGATAAGTGCAGTAGAAAGCAGGTCATCAGTAATACAGGTTCCAGATGTGTCTGTGTGTGAATCCATGCTGGACAAAAGGATGTGGAAAACATTATAAGTGACAGATTTTGTACATTTTGTTCAAAATGATTGAATTGTAATAGGAGAAGGACAGTTTGATTTTCAAACCACCCAGCTGCAGTGACCTTTTAGAATATTTTCTGGGTCACGAGATCAGTCCTACTTCCTCAACTGATTAATTCTTCAATATTGCTAACACACCTGATTTAATATTTTTCTAGTGAAATATTCTGTTAAATAATTATTTGAATGATTGACTAATCAGTTGATTACTACTACCCAAGAATATATGGTACGTAGCATCCAATATACTGACCATGAGTAGCAGGAAATGGCATGACACATCTTCCATTTGAAATAGTGACCCTTGTCAGGGGATGAAGCATTGAAATTAAACAGCTCTGATTCACCCAGGTCCACAGGCATATTGCATTTACAACTCTCTCTGTCACACACGCACACACACACTTTTTTGACCAGCCAGTAGGTGAGCTACTGTACAATAAAGGGCCGGCTCTGTGGTACAGATCGATCATCAACCTTTTTCTTTCCAACAAGAACAGCATGGATGTTCTGTCCTCTAATCATTATCGCCTCAGAAAAAAAAGGATTTACTCTGTAAATGCCACGCCTCTACGGTCTCAATAACCGTGCCAGACAGTGACCATACTGTGTCTGTCCTCGTAACACTTGAATCCAGAGACTGTACGGACATGTGGTCTGTCTGTCCTGCCGTGACCCCCCCACTGATGACTCTGATAAAAGGGTGGGGGGGACTTCAACCTGAGTTAAGCATGACTAAATGGAACATAAAATTCCCTTTTTTTGCACTTTTCTCTCTAAGCATATTATGACCTTGAACTTAAGCATGAGAATAGCATGCTAGTCACCCACTATTCCTTTGGGGTAGAGATCATAGAAATAAAGGTGTGGCGGAGGTGTGTCTACATACATGCTGTATTCTGACCTCTGACCTCTACTTTCTTTTCAACGATAGAAATAACACCATTCTCCATGCACTGTAATTTAGAAATTGATAAGCGCTATTGATAAAAGCTAGGTAAATGAGTAAGCTGTTTGGATAAATGGATTGTAAATATAAATCACAATTGCTTTCGATCTATTTTAACTTATGATCGCCGCAGACAAATGTGAAACCAGTCATATGGCAGAAAACTGAAGCATATCAACATATCACCTTTTCCACAGTGAAGTTAATGAAATGCCGGCCTTATAGCCATAAGTAAGTGACAGTATAGCGCCAAACCTACCGAGTTGATTTTTGATTTCTAGCGTGTTTTAATTATATGCCCTTTTCACATTATTTTTTATCATTTGCATCGTGTTAAATATTAGACACAGTCGGTAGCCACCATCACTTATACCCACATTCATTCGGTTCACGCGACTGGACCATTGTCATTACAGTTCCATGATTAGTGAGGATTACTTGGGTAGATTTATAGGACTACTGTTCAACCCCTATACTTTTCTCACCTTCCAATATTTCATGAATTGAACAATTGAATATGTCATTTTTTTATTATTTAGAAATACTTACCTAACCCTAAATAATATGCAAGATCAGAGTATTTTTAAAACTTTGTCAGGATCGGTGGTCCCCTGCGGGACAGTTGAGCTAACATAGGCTAATACGATTTGCATGAGGTTGTAAGTAACAAGAAAGCTTAAATTCTTGTTAAACTAACTGCACTGTTCAATTTATAGTAGCTATTACAATGAAAGAATACCATGCTATTGTTTGAGGAGAGTTTTGAACATGAAAAGCTATTAATAAACAAATTAGGCACATTTGGGCAGTCTTGATACAACATTTTGAACAGAAATGCAAGGGTTCATTGTATCAGTCTAAAACGTTGCACATACACTGCTGCCATCTAGTGGCCAAAATCTAAATTGCACCCGGACTGGAATGATGAAATTCTCTTGCATTTCAAAGATGATGGTACAAAACAAATAAAAGTTTGTTTTTTTCTTTGTATTATCTTTTACCAGAGCTAATGTGTTATATTCTCCTACATTCCTTTCACATTTCCACAAACTTCAAAGTGTTTCCTTTCAAATGGAACCAAGAAAATGCATCTCCTTGCTTCAGGGCCTGAGCTACAGGCAGTTAGATATGGGTATGTCATTTTAGATCGAAAATAGAAAAAAAGGGTCTGATCCTTAAGAGGTTTTTAAATCTAGCATTTGGTGCTGAAAAGGAGGTGAATATGTGTGTATACATGGCTTTCTTCCATTGATCCCTGATATTCTGAACAGTTCTCTCATATATTCTAGTCCAGTGGTCACCATCCGGTCAATTGCATTTCTGTAAAAAAAATAAAAAATAAAACCTTGCGTTCCAATTTTTTTTATTAGCTTCGCACTTTTGGTGGTACTGTAGAGGCACTTGATTCAGCAGCCCTCGCACCGGAAAGGCAAAATCTTCCCATTTTGAACCATTTCATGTGTATGTAGGTAGAACTCTGCCTCCCCGGCAGGCCTAGACAGCAAATTAGGTGCACCTATAGGCCGACCGCTGCCCAAATAGATAACTCAGATCACCTTGTCTGCACAGTTTCCTCGAGCCATACACTAAAAAGAAGCCTCGAACGCACAGAAAAGTTTATACTGTGAGATTTCTAAACTTTTAAAACCATGACTAGAAATGGACACAACGAATACAGCAGAGAGCTGCTGGTTTTATGGGTAAGTTATTCAAGTTGTTATTCAGCACTGTCAACACTATGTTCAACATTTTTATAAGCCATAAAATGTGTGTTCTGTTCTCCCTACATCCACTCACGCTACAACCAGCACTGCAGCTGCAATGAATGAGTACTGCAAAGTGTTTCAATAAGCTTGTGTTGTTATTATTAGCAGCTTGTGTATTTTTTTATATTGAGGAATATTTCACTTTCTCTGGTAATAAGAGTAACAACATGAATTGGTGCATGAGGCAGAAATGATGCAGTGCAACTTGAGTTTTGCTGTCAGCTGGAGGACTGTCCCCTTTTCTCAGTGAAGGGAGGGAGAGAGGAGGGACGGTGAACGGCAGCCTCACAGCTGCTCCCTCCCTCCCCTCAGAATGACCATGAGATGCAGGCCATCAGTCCACAAAAAAATAGTATGCTCACTCAGCTGTGCCTCACAAGTAATACAACAAATGATCTATTACTAGTGTGATCATATACTGTATCTAAAAAATTTCAATAGAATTTCAAAAATTGTCTGAGAAGAACAACATAGGAACAACGTAGGGCAATTCAAGCATAGCCAATATGCAGTGATAATGTTTTGGGCCTATAGCCTACGGCACAAACTTATTGCTAAAAGGTAACTGCTATAGAACTGTTAATTGGTTAATGTTGCATTGGCTTTCATTTTTAAAAATAATGTTTTTCTTTTTAATTGAGCGGTAGATCTCAGCATGCATTTTGACTCAGAAAGTAATCTGGACTCGTTTGGTGACCACTGTTCTTGTGAGTCTGTCGAGAAAATTTGGATTAAAGTTGCACCAATCTTAAAGGTAGGGCTTTAGATAAATGTACTGAAATTCCAATGAATGAAAACTCCATGAGAAATTCTGTTGGCCAGGAAGTGGGAGGGTTATCAGCAGTTGTATTACCTTTATTCAGTGCGCACAAGGGACCCACGCCCATTATGCAACTGCATAAGGTAAGTCTGAACATCAACTTCTGAGAAGTGTGTAGGAAATGCGTACATTTTCTGAAACGGGGCCCAAAATGAATAAGATATATTTTGAATCTAAGTAGAGCCTCTGTTTCAGATTCTTCCAGTGATGGACATCTATTCTTCCAACACTAAATGGTGAAAGAACAGATGTTGAGATTGACCTGTTGGTTGCCATGTTCTCGCATTGTTAGATACTAATGTTCTAAACACATTTCATGAGAACATTGCAAGAACAGTCCTGTGTCCAGTTTTCTTAGGGTTATGCGAATATTCCATCAAAGTCACATCAAACATACACAGGACATGGTTGCCATCTTCTCAGAATGTGTAACGGACGTCTTCGGGAGAAAGAGAGGAGGACCAAAGCGCAGCGTGGTAAGTGTTCATGATGATGTTTAATTAAACCGCAGAACAATAAATGACTACGTGAATTTACAAAACCGAAACAGTACTGTGTGGCCCAAACACTCACATGGAAACAAACACCCACAAACCAAAAGTGAAACCCAGGCTACCTAAGTATGATTCTCAATCGGACACAACTAACGACACCTGGTCTCTGATTGAGAACCATACTAGCCCGAACACAAAAACCAATATAGAAAAACAAACATAGACTGCCCACCCCAACTCACGCCCTGACCATACTAAAACAAAGAATAAAATAACAGAACTATGGTCAGAATGTGACAGAATGTAAAAAGATATTCATGTTCTAGACAAATTTCATGGGGACGTTGCAAGAATGTTTCCAAAGAAACGTTCTCACAACAACAACAAAAATCCATTACACATTGTTACTGTTGCCAAGCCCATTATAGGGCCCTGATTGGTGAACCACTGATTCAGTCAATGCTCTTTTTGTCTGTTGGCACGGTCAGTGATACACACACATACAGTAGGGCTGTTATGGTAACCGTATTACCGCCTCACAGGCGGTCACGAGTCCTGATGGCAGTCATATTCCACGAGACTGTTTAGTTACAGTAATTAGGCTTCTCCAAGCTCTGATGCTGCTGGTGGTCATTAGTAGCCTACCAAACTTGCTAACTGCCTGGTACTCAGCACTCTATTGTCCCTCTAATCATTCTGACATCAATGCAAATGGTATCATAAAATCTAATCAAACACTTCATGAGAGCCCATGAGCTCATGTTGCTCAACATTTCTATAGGCTATGCAATTGCGTTATAAAACAGAGTGATGGCCTCTATTAAAAAGAGGAGAATTCCATCAGCTTTGTATAGGCTAGGCCTACTATATTTATTTCTCAACATCACTAATATTAAACACATTGCTTCTCTTTACAACAGGAGTATAGCCTACCTGGCTGGCATGAAAATGAACCACGGGGAAAAGCGTCCTCCACTTACTATTTAAGTGCATAGATGACATTTTTTTCCCTTGCTCTGAGGTGAATGAAAATGTTCCATTTTAAATCGAAACTAATTTCACACATATATTATTTAGCATATGCAAAGACAAGATTAAATCAAGAATAGTCTGATGGGTGGCAACATTAGCCTCTCACTTGTGAATGATATATTCTCACTTGTGAGGCTATATTAAATACATTTATTAGATGTTTTAAAATGTAGATGTTCCAAAGGTCCACATCAGTGGATGGTAACCTAGGCGTGGAAGCCAGGAGATTCTAAATGTGTTTATGTTATTTAAAAGTCAATTACCGTGAGACCGGCAGTTATTTGCTTGACAATCACTGGCTGACTAAAATTAATGAACACTACAGCCCTACTTACACACACTGCTTTTAATATACAGTGTTTTTAACTGACATATTTTACACACACTATTGCATTGTGCATGTTCATTTATACAGTTATATACAATTATTATTCAGCATTTCTTCACCTGGGATTTCAGCTCACAACCTCCTGGTTCATGGCATTTGTATTGTATTTATTATGGATGCCAAGGCAGCAGCTACTCTTCCTGGGGTCAGGCAAAATTAAGGCAGTTATACATTTAAGAAAATATTACAAAACATTTACAACAGATTTCACTACATATTAAGTGTGTCCCCTCAGGCCCCTACTCTACTACCACATGTCTACAACACAAAATCCATGTGTACGTGTGTGTATAGTGCGAATGTTATCATGTGCCTGTGCCTATGTTTGTGTTGCTTCATAAGGTATATTTGTATCTGTTTGTTTAAATCTAATTTTACTGCTTGCATGAGTTACTTGATGTGGAGTAGAGTTCCATGTAGTCATGGCTATATGTGGTACTGTGCGCCTCCCATTGTCTGTTCTGGATTTGGGGACTGTGAAGAGACCTCTTGTGGCATGTCTTGTGGGGTATGCATGGGTGTCCGAGCTGTGTGCCAGTAGTTTAGTCAGACAACTGAGTGCATTCAACATTCCAATACCTCTCATTAATAAAAGTAGTGATGAGGTCAATCTTGGGGCTAGGAGAGATTGACATGTATATTATTAACATTAGCTCTCTGTGTACATCCAAGGGCCAGCCGTGCTGCCCTGTTCTGAGTCAATTGCAATTTTCCTAAGTCCCTTTTGGTGGCACCAGACCACACAACATAACAGTAGTCCAGGTGCAACAAAATTAGGCCCTGTAGGACCTGCCTTGTTGATAGTGCTGTTAAGAATGCATAGCAGCACTTTATTATGGACAGACTTCTCCCAATCCTAGCTACTGTTTTAACAATAAGGTTAAACCATGATGGTTTACGATCTAGAGTTACTCCAAACAGTTTAGTCTCCTCAACT
Organism: Oncorhynchus tshawytscha; assembly: GCF_018296145.1. NCBI lineage: Eukaryota > Metazoa > Chordata > Actinopteri > Salmoniformes > Salmonidae > Oncorhynchus > Oncorhynchus tshawytscha. Next base: position 15,887,429 of record NC_056456.1, on the reverse strand, counting down.
TTCTCAATTACCACATTATTCATTACAAGATGTAGTTGAGGTTTAGGGTTTGTAAATGATCTTCCTGCTACTCCACCATGTCTATGTCAGTTATCAGTTAAATTGACTATTCTCTCATCATTGATTTTTAATTACTTGAACAATTTAAGGGCTTTCTGTATAGATGTCTAATGTTGGTTGGGGCATATTAACCTTAAACTACACAAACCCAAATAAGCACATGCCCTAGAGATCTCTCTTGTTGGGACAGTGGTTAGGGTGTTCATCATTGGTGCTGACGGCCTGGGTTCCAGACCTGCTGGGGGAATCACTCTGCCCTCACATTCTTAGCAATATTTGATCATGTCATTATTGCCGTTCTTGATTGTATTCATCAGACTTGTTTATATGGGCATAATGTGTATACAGTTCTTCTCTTTCACACATTTGTGGAACTTTGGCTGCCTCTTTCACACATTTCTTGAATTTTGGCCAAAGTTCCAAAAATGTGTGAAATCCAAAAGATTTTTAAGCCTTGAGACAATTGAGACATGGATTGTGTATGTGTGCCATTCAGAGGGTGAATGAGCAAGCAAAAATATTTAAGTGCTTTTGAATGGGGTATAGTAGTAGGTGCCAGGCGCACTGGTTTCAGTGTGTCAAGAACTGCAATGCTGTTGGGTTTTTCATGCTCAACAGTTTCCCGTGTGTGTCAAGAATGGTCCACTAACCAAAGGACATCCAACCAACTTAACACAACTGTGGGAATCATTGGAGTCAACATGGACCAGCATCCCTGTGGAATGCTTTCGACACCTTGTAGAGTTCATATCCCAACAAATTGAGGCTGTTTTGAGGGTAAAAGTGGGTGCAACTCAATATTAGGAGGTGTTCCTAATGTTTTGCACACTCAATGTATGTTAAAAACAATGTTTGTGTTAAAAACACTGTCTGTTTTCTAACCATTTTCTGTGTATGTTTGATGGAATATTCTCCTAACCCACAGAAAACTGGACACATTAACATTTTTGCCACGTTCTCATGAAACGTGTCTAGAACATTATTATCTTTTTTCGTTTTGAAAACATAGCAACAATGTTCTATGTATGTTGGTGGGATGTTGATGGAATAATTTCCTAACCCACAGAAAATTGGACGCATTAAACCTCTTAAGGATCCGCCCCTTTTTTTCAATTTTCGCCTAAAATGACATACCCAAATCTAACTGTCTGTAGCTCAGGATCTGAAGCAAGGATATGCATATTATTGATACCATTTGAATGGAAACACTTTGAAGTTTGTGGAAATGTGAAATGAATGTTGGAGAATATAACATATTAGATCTGGTAAAAGATTTTTGTATTTTTTTGTACCATCATTTTTGAAATGCACGAGAAAGGCCATAATGTATTATTCCAGCCCAGGTGTGATTTAGATTTTGGCCACTAGATCGCAGCAGTGTATGTGCAACGTTTTAGACTGATCCAATGAACAATTACATTTCTGTCCAACATTTTGTATCAAGACTGCCCAATGTGCCTAATTGGTTTATTAATAACTTTCAAAGTTCATAACTGTAAACTCTCCTCAAATGGTATTGGCATGGTATTAGTTCAATGTAATAGCTACTGTAAATTGGACAGGGCAGTTAGATTAACAAGAATGTAAGCTTTCTGCCCATATCAGATATGTGTATGTCCTGGGAAATGTTCTTGTTACGTACAACCTCATGCCAATCGCATTAGCCTACGTTAGCTCAATCATCCCGCGGGGGGACCCACCGATCCTGTAGAGGTTAATTCATGTTATTGCAAGGCTCTCATTTAACTTTTCTAGAACAGTCATATCTTAAGTTCTGAGAACACGGTAACCACGTTCTTGATCAATTATATTTGATATTAAGGGAACACTCTCTTGAAAACATTCCTTGCAAATCACGGGAACACTCCTATGACACCGTTAGTTAATGACTTAATGAAACTCTTAAGGGAACGTTCTGTTAAGTTGTGGGAATGTTTGTTGTTAGCTGGGCTTTTATGTAAGTACATTCAGTAAGAGAAAGTGGAGGGAGAAAGAGATAGATGTGGGCGATGGGGTGAGCTTTGATGTCAATATGCCAACAGCTATATTCCCTGAATACTGTATGCTGTATGCTGCTTCTCCCTCCATACAACAGAACTGAAAGAATACGGATGCCAATAATATTGACTTAAACCATTATGAATAAGTAAACATAAAGCATAAATTAACCCATTCCTGGGGGAAACAAAAGAACGGTCTCTGTGTCTCTCTCGCTCTGTCTGCCTCTCTTTTTCTCTCTCTCTATCCCACCTCTCTCTACTTTTCTAGCATAAAATCTTCTTCAGGAATACATTTACAGGTCCTGGGGGCGAAACAGGTTTTCGACACGACCGCCAATCCACTTATCCACCCACCTATCTGCTGGCCGCACTGTGCAAGTGGAGCACACACTTCCCCTAGTTATGCATAAACATACATGTTAGTCGTTGCACATTTTCATTTCGTAATGATGAACAGCTATCTATCTAACCAACACAAGTCATGTCATGAGCAGGTATCCATAGCTACACTGTATCAAGGTAATTGAATAAGGTTTCTTCACCAATTTGTGACTTACGGTATGTTTGTCAGACTACGTCTCATATGTCCAAGGTTTGGAAATATGGATCCATCCTCATATACAGTGTGTCTAACTACAAACACTGACTGAAGCCCAACGCACACAATGTATAGTCATTACTGTAATAGTCACAGCCTAACTGCCATAGACTAGATCCATATGGATATGTTGGCAATACAGTCCACAACAACAAACCACTGTGGACACCCACACAGCCATAGCTTTGGAGGTCACGGAAAAGAGAGAAAAGCGGCCCATGCAGCCACCTACCCATTGAACTCACAAGTTAATTTAGGCCTTAAACCCAAAACCTTGGCACAAGATAAACAAGTCATATTCGTGCAGGAGCTTCTTTTCTTTAATCCTCCAGCAACAGGACATTTAAATTGTCCAAATCTCACACACATACACAAAGCAATCCATATTTCACTAGTTGTAAACTCACCCGCTGACCACCACGATGAAGTCCATGATATTCCATCCATTCCTCAGGTAGGAGCCTTTATGGAACACAAAGCCCAGGGCCACCAGCTTGATGCCAAACTCAAAGCAGAAGATCCCGATGAAGTAAGGCTCAGTACACTCCTGTAGAGGAAGAGGCAACATAGATACGTTAGGATATCAGAGGGACGGGAGCCAAGATGGAACCCTATTTACCTTACAAGTGTAGGATCTTAATTTGAGCTGTCGGGAAAATAATCCTCCCAGCAACAGGACATTTAAATTGTTTTTGGGGTTGATACATTTTTCGTTAGGGCAAATCATGTCTGAAATGTCAAAATGGAAATTAAAAACATTAGAAGCCTTTTTATAAACACACTACCACTTTCATTTCCTCTGGAAAATTCTCAGCGACTAAATCTGTATATAGGGCCATATGGACCATGATCAAAAGTAGTGCACTATTATACACTGAGTGTACAAAACATTATGAACACCTGCTCTTTCCATGACATAGCTGACCAGGTGAAAGCTATGATCTCTTATTGATGTCACTTGTTAAATCCACTTCAACCAGTGTAGATGAAGGGGAGGTGACAGGTTAAAGAAGGCTTTTCAAGCCTTGAGACAATTGAGACATGGATGGTGTATGTGTGCCATTCAAAGGGTGAATGTGCAAAACTAAATATTCAAGTGCCTTTGAACTGGGTATGGTAGCAGGTGTCAGGTGCACCGGTTTGTGTCAATAACTGCACCCCGCTGTGTCTTTCATGCTCAACAGTTTCCCCTGTGTATCAAGTGTGGTCCACCACCCAAAGGACATTCAGCCAACTTGACACAACTATGGCAAGGATTGGGCCAGCATCCCTGTGGAACACTTTCGACACCTTGTAGAGCACACTAATTGAGGCTGTTCTGAGGGCGAGGGGGGTTGCTGGCCACTTTAGACTGTACAAAACAGTAAAAGAAAGGTAGGTAAACTTACAGTATTTTAACCAATAGGCCTACAAAATAAAAATATTGTAGTAGTTCTCAGTCACATGAATTGCAATGTAATACAATGACTCTCTTGTAAATATCATCTGTAGATAATTCTTAATGAAATGAACTGTGGTACCATTTAACTCTGTAACCCATTTACTGTAAGTTAAAACACTACAGTGAATAGTGGGCCATTTGAGATGCAGACTAAAAATCTAATAGAAACCAATCAGGGCCTGTGGTCTCACCAGTCTTTTGGCCATGGGAGTCTTGTCCTCCCCAGGAAGATGTTGCTCCAGGGCCAGAACGATGCAGTTGGCCGTGATGGTTGCCAGGATCACCCACTCAAACGGTGTAAGGGCCATAAGGTTAAGGAAAGGGCTTTTTTTACACTATCATATACAGTACACAACAATCAATTTACAAACAGATGATAGTGATAGTGCTTATTATATTGGTGTTGTGGGGAGGGGGCTTATCATTACAATGGAATCTGTTACACTTCTATGGCTGTGGGTGTTGGTAGTTCCAGTAAAATGAAAACTGGACGGATGGACGATGGAATGGTTGATATAGAGAATGGCATCGAAACAAAGCAGTCAGAGATAATACGGTATCCATGGCAACATTACAGTAACGGTTATCTGAGTGTGCTCAAAAGTCACTTTGGCCCTGACAGCCTCTTCCCACAGGACAACTCTTTGAGGGACCTGTTGGATGTGAAATGTGATACCTACAGACTTGCTGCTGCATCGCTGTGTGTATATGCCCTTGTGTGTGTGTGTGTGTGTGTGTGTGTGTGTGTGTGTGCCCGTGTGTGTGCCCGTGTGTGTGTGTGTGTGTGTGTGTGTGTGCCCGTGTGTGTGTTTGTGTGTGTGTGTGTGTGCCCGTGTGTGTGTTTGTGTGTGTGTGTGTGTGTGTGTGTGTGTGTGTGTGTGTGTGTGTGTGTGTGTGTGTGTGTGTGTGTGTGTGTGTGTGTGTGTGTGTGTGTGTGTGTGTGTGTGTGTGTGTGTGTGTGTATGAGAGACTGTGTTTGTCTTGGCTGTGGTAAGAGGTGCCACATGGAACACTCGCTCCGTCATAATTCATTTCTAGCCTTGAGTGAAAATGGTGTCACTAACTCACTGAGGTAGGATGTGGCGGGGAGCCTCTGGGAGCTACTGTGAATGAGTCCACATCATGTCAGCACGACTCAAACTATTTAAAAATAGCCAATCCAGAGAACAAAATAATACTCCTCAACAAAAGAATACTCTGCAGATTCATGACTCCCATTAGTCATTCTCACAGTCACTTGAATGAATACTCACCACCAACTACCAGACCTGGGCTCACAAGGTATTGTTTTCTTCCAAATATTCTAAGCGTTTGATTGAACCTGCCTGGAAGTGCCATGTGTAGACCATGTGCACTTTGGCGATGATTCTATCAGGTCCATTGCCTCACAAAAGCTCAATCAAGTGCAGAAAATAAAATACTATCTGGTCCGGAACACTCACAGTCTCGCCCTTACACCTCCAACCCTTTGCATTCAACTTGCCTTGACCACTCAGGTCCCACACAACAACTAGGATGGCGGTTTTATCACAGCAAGCAGGAGAGTGACACAATGTATGAGTGTGATGATTCTCCAAAGAGCAGTGTATTGCATTATGGAATCAAAGCAATATCTGTATGGCTAGAATGTAAAGCACAAGCACGTGTTAGTACAGACGTAGGATCTTAATTTGAGCCAGTTTCATACAGCAAAAGTATCTGCAATGACCGACAGGGACAGATATTTGTGTCGCAAAACACAAAAGTGAAAAGAATAACGCATTTGTCCCGACTCTTACTCTTGTTTATGTTCCATCATGCACCAAGGCAGCAGAGATATGCTTACAACCTAGGCCTGTTAACTTCAGTGAGCACAACCAGCTCACATTCACACAGCATTTTATTGCACAATAGGTACAACTATGGGTTTGAGGGAGATGGATAAAGGTACAGATGGTAGACCAGCTATTTAAAGTAGTCATGAAAAATGGAAAATGATAGATTGACAGACAGACAGACAGACAGACAGTAACATTGGACTTATAGACAAACGTACCGTGCCTCATCAAATAAAATATTGCAGGTAACAGTCCAATCAAATCAATAGTGAAACATCTGTAGAATAGCGCACTAGATAAGAATGGCGCTTTCCATGGTGCTGAACTGCACTAAAGTCAATGTAGCGCCAACTTTTAGACAACGGAAAACTACTCTAAAGTGCTGTGCTATACACGAGGTAAGATTTATAGTGAGTCTTTAAAGTATAAGGAAGGATATGGCCATTCTATGATCCTCTTGGCAGTTTTCCGAATGAAATTGTCCTCGGCGAATATAAAGAGTGACCTGTTGACGGTGAGGCAGTTCTGCCGGTGGGGTATAGGGTTGTAAAGAGCCATGGTGCGCGCCCTCGCTGCTTTGGTTTGTTTCAGCGTCCCTGACCCTGTCCCTGACCCTGTACCTGAAGCCGTGTCCCCACCGTCCTCCCCGTGCTCCGGGTCCCCGGAGTCTCGAGAATCCATCGCCATCTGAACCTCTTCTCCAAACCGAGCCATTCTATGGAAGAAAAAACGATGATAAGCCTTGTAGAAATGTTGTTTTCTTGTATATCAAAGCATGAAAAATCGAATGGATTGAAATAGCAAAAGATCCACTTTCAATCCATTGACAGCCTGAGACGACCTTTTGGAGCACCAAAAGTATCCCTGAAAAAGTTACATGTAATGTCATTCCATGCTGAAGTAAACTACAAAAGGTAAAATTCGTGAGGGGTCTTAATACAAATTCCACAATGTATAACGATTCGGTTACACGGATTGTAAAATAACTCAATCTATATCATATCAATCATCCCATCTGTCCGGGCGAGTGAAAAGTGATAGTTAGCCTCGCTCCAGGCAAGTTTCAACATAAGCAAATCATTGGATCCACCGACTTTCTAAAAATTATTAACGTGAGTTACGTACACTATAGAATGCATGTTTAGCCTAAACCCAGTTGATCTTCGTTAGATAATGGAATACTCGTCTCCAACAACTTTAAGCATCTCCTCTCGTCCAGCCAAATTCGATATTGGTAACTTTCCGGAACGATTGGTGTACTAACACATTTTTGCATTCCTTTATCCGCTTATCAATCAGAAATGTAATTGTTTCTGGAAAGAGAAACATTGGATGCGATAATACTGTTTTGATAGGCGCACGCTTATCTTTCAAAACGATCACCTGCCTCTAAATGCGCTGCGAGCGCAAGCTCCCGCACGCTTGCGCAACGCAACCCCCTCCCACGTCTTTCAGTATGGCAATTTTCAACATCCATCCCAATGAGAATTATCATAAGATAGAAAAATCATATTTCCGTTTCCATGGCAATACATCTTTCAGCGTTCAATGATATACGCTGACATGTTCTCAAAATTGTCAATTTCCAAAAATACGCATGAACTATGCATTACATAAATCCATTATTCAGACCATTTGCAGGTCCTTGTAAGTTCTAAATGTATAGCAAGAAGCATAATTCATAAAGGGGTGGGTAGAAGGGTGGGCTGAAATCGCCTTTGAAATTGAAGGAACACATTAGGAATCCTATCTGTGAGCATTATGTTATAGTAAAATACAGGCATTTCAAAAGGTTTTCTGCGTAACATGAGGTGTGTCATTGGTACCACTAGGTGACAGTCATTGCATCAGAGAACACACCATCAACATGAACTGTAAGGGTTTCTATAGAACCACTAACTCGACACTAGCCTCCCACTGGGCACCAACTGGTAAAATCAACGTTGTTAATGTATTGTGATGTGGAATCTACATGGACAATACATTGGATTTGAAAAAGTAGTCAACTGTTGTTTCGAGTGTAACATTTCCTCCATAGGATTATGTCATCATGGAAACCAATTTTCAACATAGACAAACCTTAAAACGAGGTAATATCTTCTAAGTAATATCCACAATAAGAAAAAAAAACTATAGGCCTGGAAGGACCTTCTACTTAACAGAGCAAATTAAATGTAACCATCAATCCTACTGTATATCATCAATTAAGCTTTTTAAGCCTTTATAGCATTTGGAAAGTCATCAACAGCTATTGTTCAAATTCAGCCCAGGATTCAACTAAAAACGTTGGTTGATTTCAAATGGAATCTACAAGTTCATAATAAATATGTTGGATTCATCTCTCCATCTCAACCAAAATCTAAGTTAAAGAATAGGACAGTGGCGACCAGTTATTCAGGGCAAGAGAGGTGGCAACCCGTCATTAATGTATTTTTATTATACCTTTATTTAACCAGGTAGGTCAGTTGAGAACAAGTTCTCATTTACAACTGCAACCTGGCCAAGATGAAGCTAAGCAGTGTGACACAAAGAGCCAATAACACAATTGAAAAATCTATATACAGTGTGTGCAAATGAGGTAAGATTAGGGAGGTAAGGCAATAAATAGGCCGTAGTGGTGAAATAATTACAATTTAGCAATTAAACACTGGAGTGATGGATGTACAGAAGATGAATGTGCAAGTAGAGATACTGGGGTGCAAAGGAGCAAAAAATAAATAAATAACAATATGGGGATGAGGTAGTTGGATGGGCTATTTACAGATGGGCTATGTACAGGTGGGCTATGTCCAGGTGCAATGATCTGTAAGCTACTCTGACAGCTGATGCTTAAAGTTAGTGAGGGAGATATGTGTCTCCAGCTTCAGTGATTTTTGCAATTTGTTCCAGTCATTGGCAGCAGAGAACTGGAAGGAAAGGCGGCCAAAGTAGGAAATGGCTTTGGGGGTGACCAGTGAAATATACCTGATGGAGCGCGCGCTATGGGTGGATGCTGCTATGGTGACCAGTGAGCTGAGATAAGGCGGGGCTTTACCTAGCAAAGACTTATAGATGGGACTTAGGTGACAAAACGGATGGCACTGTGATAGACTGCATCCAGTTTGCTGAGTAGAGTGTTGGAGGCTATTTTGTAAATGACATCGCCGAAGTCAAGGATCGGTAGGATAGTCAGTTTTACGAGGGTATGTTTGGCAGCATGAGTGAAGGATGCTTTGTTGCGAAATAGGAAGCAGATTCTAGATTTATTTTGGATTGGAGATGCTTAATGTGTCTGGAAGGAGAGTTTACAGTCTAGCCAGACACGTAGGTATGTGTAGTTGCCCACATATTCTAAGTCAGAACCGTCCAGTGTAGTGATGCTGGACGGGTGGGCAGGTGAGGGCAGCGATAGGTTGAAGAGCATGCGTTTAGTTTTACTTGGATTTAAGAGCAGTTGGAGGTCATGGAAGGAGAGTTGTATGGCATTGAAACTCGTCTGGAGGTTAGTTAACACAGTGTCAAAAGAAGGGCCAGATGTATACAGAATGGTGTCGTCTGTGTAGAGGTGGATCAGATAATCACCAGCAGCAAGAGCGACATCATTGATATATACAGAGAAAAGAGTCGACCCGAGAATTGAACCCTGTGGCACCCCCATAGTGACTGCCAGAGATCCGGACAACAGGCCCTCCGATTTGACACACTAAACTCTGTCTGAGAAGTAGTTGGTGAACCAGGCAAGGCAGTCATTTGAGAAACCAAGGCTGTTGAGTCTGCCGATAAGAACACTGTGATTGACAGAGTCGAAAGCCTTGGCCAGGTCGATGAATACGGCTGCACATTATTGTCTTTTATCGATGGTGGTTACGATATTGTTTAGGACCTTGAACGTGGCTGAGGTGCACTCATGTCCAGCTCGGAAACCAGATTGCATATCAGAGAAGGTATGGTGGGATTCGAAATGGTCGGTGATCTGTTTGTTAATTAACTTGGCTTTCGAAGACCTTAGAAAGGCAGGGTAGGATGGGGGATCTCAGACGATACGATAGAGAGGTTGAACAGGCTAGTAATAGGGGTTGCAACAATTGCGGTGGATCATTTTAGAAACAAAGGGTGCAGATTGTCTTAGCCCAGCTGACTTGTAGGGGTCCAGATTTTTCAGCTATTTCAGAATATCAGCTATCTGGATTTGGGTGAAGGAGAATTGGGGGAGGCTAGGGCAAGTTGCTGTGGGGGGTGCAGAGCTGTTGACATGGGTAGGGGTAGCCAGGTTGAAAGCATGGCCAGCCATAGAAACATGCTTGTTGAAATTCTCATTTTGAGTCCCAGGGTTTAGCTAAAAAAACAACATACATATATATATATATACTATATATATACTACCATTCAAAAGTTCAGGGTCATTAGAAGGCCAGCATCCTGGAGTCGCCTCTTCATTGACGTTGAGGCTGGTGTTTTGCAGGTACTATTTAATGAAGCTGCCAGGTGAGGACTTGTCAGGCATCTGTTTCTCAAACTAGACATTCAAATGTACTTGTCCTCTTGCTCAGTTGTGCACCAGGGCCTCCCACTCCTCTTTCTATTCTGGTTAGAAACAGTTTGCGCTGTTCTGTGAAGGGAGTAGTACACAGCGTTGTACGAGATCTTCAGTTTTTGGCAATTTCTCACATGGAATAACCTTCATTTCTCAGAACAAGAATAGACTGACGAGTTTCAGAAGAAAAGTCTTTGTTTCTGGCCATTTTGAGCCTGTTAACGAACCCACTAATCCTGATGCTCCAGATACTCAACTAATCTAAAGAAGGCCAGTTTCATTGCCTCTTTAATCAGCATAGCAGTTTTCAGCTGTGCTAACATAATTGCAAAAGGGTTTTCTAATGATCAATTAGCCTTTTAAAATGATAAACATGGATTAGATAACACAACGTGCCATTGGAACACAGGAGTGATGGTTGCTGATAATGGGCCTCTGTACGCCTATGTGGATATTCCATTAAAAATCAGCTGTTTCCAGCTACAACAGTCATTCACAACATTAACAATGTCTACACTGTATTGCTGATCAATTTGATGTTATTTTAATGGACAAAAAATGAGCTTTTCTTTCAAAAACAAGGCCATTTCTATGTGGCCGTTTAAATTTAGTTTTTTTATATAGTTATATTGACTACATCCGTCCTAGGTTGCTCATTAATGTCCTAATCGAAATTATGGATTGGCTTTTATACGCTCGTCGTCCCCTTATGCCATAGTTTGTACACCTCGATTGTTAGAAGAAACCACATTTGTCTAAGCAAGTTAGCCATATCAGATATGTTTTTTTAAAAGGCAGGAAATTAGGCTGAATGAACAGTTCCGCTGCCAGAAAAGGCTCCGATAGCCAGGGGTAGCAGTAATAAGGTGTTGGGACTGCTGTTGGGACACCTTTATGTATGCCCAGTTTGTGGGCACCGCTTGTCACCGTTATATGGAAATTAATGTATTGTTTAGTGTAGTACTGTGTATTGGCTTTGCTTAAAATAAAAAAAAGTTTGCCCCACCAAGATTTACATGCTAAAATTGCCACTGGAATAGGATTAAATCAAATCAAACTGTATTTAAAGTGCATTTAAAGTTTGATTTGACCCTATTCTTTAACTTAGATTTTTGGTTGAAATGGAGACGTGAATCTAACGTGTAAATTATGAATTTGTAGACAAACTGGAATTAAAGTCAGACTCAGTGGCATGGGTGGAGCTATCCAAGCAGAAGAAACATCTCAAATCAAATCAAACTTTATTTGTCACATGCGCAGAATACAACAAGTGTAGACCTTACCGTGAAATGCTTACTTACAAGCCCTTAACCATCAGTGCAGTTCAAGAAGAGTTAAGAAAATATTTACCAAATAAACTAAAGTAAAAAATTATAAAAAGTAATACAATAAAATAACAATAAAGAGGCTATATACAGGGGGTACCGGTACCGAGTTAGTGTGCAGGGGTACAGGTTAGTTGAGGTCATTTGTACATGTGGGCAGGGGTGAAGTGACTATGCATAGATAATAAACAGCCAGCAGCAGCAGTGTACAAAACAAATGGGGGGGGTGTCAATGTAAATTGACCAGTGGCCATTTGATTAATTGTTCAGCAGTCTAATGGCTTGGGGGTAGAAGCTGATAAGGAGCCTTTTGGTCCTAGACTTGGTCCTAGACTACCGGCGCTCCGGTATCGCTTGCCCATACGGTAGCAGAGAAAACAATCTATGCCTTGGGTGACTGGAGTCTCTGACAATTTTATGGGCTTTCCTCTGACACTGCCTATTATATAGGTCCTGGATGGCAGGAAGCTTGGCCTCAGTGATGTATTGGGCCATACGCACTACTCTCTGTAGCGCCTTACGGTCAGATGCCCCAGTATTGAGGATAAGTGTGGCAGACAAGTTGTTGCCTACCCATACCACCTGGGGGCTGCCCGTCAGGAAGTCCAGGATCCAGTTGCAGAGAGAGGTGTTTAGTCCCAGGGTCCTTAGCTTAGTGATGAGTTCATCTCCTTTAAATGTTGATATTTGTTTGCATTGACAGCCAAACACAATTCAGTAACACTTTTGCAATATGGTAAATAGCCTATTAACTTATGATATGTTGGATTCAAATCTGCATTTCAACCAAAAAATACAAGTTAAAGAAATCAAATAATAGGATTAAGCCAGTGGCTCAGATCTAACTATCCAAGCAGTAGATAGTTGATATATGGTTGCGTTGTCAACCAAGCATAATTCAATATATTAGGTAGGAGTTTGTCTTGGGGTCATTGTCTTGCTGGAAGATCCACTGCCGGGGCGGCAGGGTAGCCTAGTGGTTAGAGCGTTGGACTAGCAACCAGGAGGTTGCAAGCTCAAACTCCCAAGCTGACATGGTACAAATCTGTCACTCTGCCCCTGAACAGGCAGTTAGCCCACTGGTCCTAGGCCAAGATTGAAAATAAGAATTTGTTCTTAACTGACTTGCCTAGTTAAATAAAGGTAAATAAATAAAAACTTGTGGTCTGGTTTCAGCCTCCTAGCAGAGGCAACCAGGTTTTTGGCTATAATGTCCTGGTACTTGGTAGAGTTCATGATGATGTACACCTTGACAAGGGCCCTAGGACCAGTGAAAGCAAAACAGCCCCATAACATCAAAGATCCACCACCATATTTTTCAGTAGGTATGAGTTTTTTTTTCTGCATATGCATCCTTCTTCCTTAGCCAAACCCACCACTGGTGTGCGTGGCCAAGGAGCTTTATTTTCATCTCATCTGACCATAGCACCAGCTCCTAAACCAAATGCCAATGCATTTGCATTTGTTGGTTGCTCTCAATAAAGTTTTTTTCTACGGCAACCCTTCCAAATAGCCTATTGGCATGCAGGTGGTGTGCAACTATAGATTTGGAGTCCTGAAGACCAAGTTCTGTAATTCTCCAACTGTGGCCCTTGGACTTTTCTTTGGCTTTTATTTGTGCATCTAACTTTGTGTGGACTGATAGGGGGGTAATTTAATCCATTTTAGAGTAAGGCTGTAAGGTAACAACATTTGAAAAAGGTCTGAACACTTTCAGAATGCACTGTATGTACAAAAAGTGCTGTAATTTCTAAATCGTTCACCTGATATGGATTAAAATACCCTACAATTGACTACATCAAGCATGTGACTCTACAAATTTGTTGGATGGCATTTTCTGTTTGTTTTGCTTGTGTTTCAGATTATTTTGTGCCCAATAGAAATTAATGGTAAATAACGTATTGTGTCATTTTGGAGTCACTTTTATTGTAAATAAGAAAATAATATGTTTCTAAACACTTCTACATTAATGTGGATGATACCATGATTACAGATACTCCTGAATAGATCGTGAATAATGATGAGTGAGAAAGTTACAATCGCACTAATATCATAACCCCACCCTAAAACGCTAACCTTCACTTGTATTGTAATGGTGAGAGGATAGCATGTCTTGGGGGTAATTTCTAAACGGTTCACCCGCAATGGGTGAGAATACTATCAAATTAAAGCTGACAGTCTGCACTTTAACCTCATATTCATTGTATCATTTCTAATCGAAAGTGCTGGAGTACAGAGCCAAAAACAACCAAAAATGTGTTGCTGTATGAAATAATCCGTTATCAAGAGCGCCAACACTTTTTGGAGGTGACTGTATTCGCTTTAGGCTACACACCTAGAGCATTGAGATATTTGTATTGGTGAAGACGAAAATAGATCATGAAATAGATCTTGAAGGGCCGCCCCCCCTTTATGAGGGAGAGAGAGGAGAAAGCAGGGGCTTTAACACTAGTTCAGAGTGTGATGGAGATCTCATTTGGCAACCAGGCTCTCTCATTCCATCTGCGGCTGTCCTTCCCTTCCCAATGGGGGCCGAGGGAGATGTGGAGATGGGTCTTACAAATGACTACCACGTCGTCCAAACACTCCCTCCCCCCATCCCTATGGGTATACTGTATGCGATGTATACTGTATGTGCAGATAAGAGGGAGAGATAAAGAGAGAAAGAAAGAGAGGGGGAGCGAGAAAGAAGGAGGGAGAAAAAAGAATTTAAAAAAAACATATTTAAATCCAGCTATCTGTTTTACATAAACCTCCATTACATAAAGCACAAAAAAAGACCCTCAGAGGTAGGCCTAAAATATTAGTAAATTTCTGTAAACATTCCTTTTTCTCTATCTTAACAGTTGTTTCCATAGCGACACAGCTCTCTTGAATTTCTGCTCTGTTCTTTTCATTTTGCCAACAAAAGCCACATTGTACAATAGAGCAACCTCTTCCTACAGAAATCGTTTTCCCCCCCAGGGCAACTCCGCTTCAAGCACATCATGTCAAGGTTTCAGTCCCTCTAGATAAACGGAGAGGCCAATACCACCTTCAAACAATATTTCTATCCGGTAAAATAAGTGAACTGAACGTGTATGAACACCGCTCAGCTTACTATGTTGGATGTAACAACCGATCATGATCCAAAGTCTAATCCTCAAAGTTGCACAGAGAAACACGTTTGAGTTTGTTTCCAGATTGAATCCACCTCATGCATAATAATCATGCCTTCAGATGTCACTTCATAATTCATGGCATCAGAAGGTTTAGCATGGTCGTTCCTATGACAGCACCAGGAACAATCGAGTAGCCTTCTGCCTGTTCTGGTGGGGGTAACCGGATGTAGTAGGTGGAGGCCACATCTGCACTACACCTCCACTAAGATGACCTCAGTAAGGGGGTCATGGCGGAAATGATGTGCTGTTATTATGTGTTTCAGTAGGAAGTTTTGTATTGGATATACAAAGAGGAGAAGAGCATTTCCGGTGCCATCTCTTGTTTCTCCAGACATTGCAGGAAAACAAATGATGTATTTATCTCTTCACAACATTTAGGAGGAGGAAATTATAATAAGCACAGCCCTTTTTAAAGATATTCCCAGATGCACCACGTTAAAACGTTAATGGGTGTACTTATCGCCAGAACTCGGAAGAGCATTTATGTAACTGTCGACAGAGACTTTCACCAAAAAACAGTGACTGGAGTGGCTTTATCCTTTTTATTTTTCTCCGTTACCTAGCAACAGACATGCTATATTCCTCAGTTATGTTGGTTTGGACATACCAATAACTGAAGCTTATATAAATAGACATAGTCTTCATAACAAACTGTACACCACACCCCAAATCAAAGTTGCATTTTGATAATGGTAAAATGTTGTTTATGTCTCCTACGGCAATCACTATCCTGTACAATATTGCTCAAAGATGACAACTGTCAGTCAAAAGTGGTTGGTCCATCCCATCCTGTGACACTTGTCAGAAAGGTTTCCATCTTCAGACACACACTCATATGTCAATTCAAAGTTATTTGTTACCTTTCGTAAGATCCTTAGAAATACTTTATTGAAACCAGTCATCCACTACTTGTGTAGCCTCACCATCTCTACTGCTCTAGTTTAGCAAATACCCAAACTATTTTGTGTACCGCTAGGAAGAACAAGACGTTCTCTTTCAATTGTCATCTCCACTATCTATCTGATTTTCCACGGTCTGCTTTGTTTTATTCTGTGGCATCCTCTAATGGTCAGGTATGCACACTACACTCAGATAAACCATGATGCCTGGCCTTTCTGCTGGACATGCTATTAGGCCTCCAAAAACACTTGAGGTGGGATTCGGGAGGAACGCGTGGGAATAAATGTGTGAGTTCCCAAATTGAATCTCATTTTGACATGCTGAAACTGTTGTTAAGCGTGAATTCCCAGTGATTCCCAAACCTGATAGACACCATAGTGCAAGACTGAGAGAGTAATCGTTGCATTCAATGTTGCACATTGGAACACTGGGTTGCAACCCAAAATAAACAGCTCTCCCAATTATGTTTGGCTGTATATGATGAATGAGTGAGGGGGCGGTGGGGGGGGTGAAGCAAGAGAGTGTGTGCTTGTGTAATAGGGATACAAAAGAGTAATTACGTACGTGTGTATGACAGAGTGAGAGAGAGCACGGAGAAGACAGAATGAGAGTGAATTCATCAGAGAGAAAAAGAGAGAGAGGGCGCATGAGAGAAAGAAAGCATGAGAGAGACAGAGACAAAGAGAGAGTGACACAAGGACCCAGTATATACCAGTATGTGCTGTATGTACGGTATGATGAAGAGCGTGTGTTGGGGCCGGTGGGGGGCGAGAGGGGGGTAGAGAAATGAGGGGGGTCGACAGTGATAGAGTGACACAGTCAAGTGAGTTCCTAAGGAGTTCCTTCCTGATGCTAAGGAGTTAATCAGAGCTCCAGGCTTCAGAGCTCAATGTTCCACAAGCAAGCTACGCATACTGTAGCTTGGGTTCAACATCATTTTGCTCTGCCCCATGGCGAAAATATAATAATTAATAGTAAGAATAATTATAATAATATATTTTGGGGGGGTTGGGGAGGCATGCTCGAACCTTGAGTGGGCCCTGCAAAACTGCGCTACGCCACTGACCTCAATGTTGGCTGATTATACTGTGCATTCCTATAAATGACTGTATACATTTTATTCCTGTATACATTCTGTACATTTCTTTCCCCGTGCTTCTTTTCATCTTGACACATGCCAGAGATGTGAAGAGAGAACCCCTCCCCCTCTATCTTGTGTACTTACTCCCACTCTTTCCTGCGGGCTTGTGGTGTGCTCTGCATCTTGTGCGACTCGTGGGCTCTGATCACATCCTTCTGATCCACGATGCCCCCGCGTCTCCTCTGCATACTACAGGGGCTCACAGACCCCGAGCCTGTGTCCGACCTGGCCTTTTCCACCCTGTAAGGGACGTCGAAGCTGGCTGCCCGCGGGGGTAGAGCGAGGGTCTCCAGGCCAGAGCGGGGAACCTGCAGGGAGCAGGAACGGGACCCCTGGGCTAGGCCCCCCTGACGGGTGGTGCCCGGGCTGGGCATCGGGGTCTGACGCCATGCCTCGGGCTCAGGGAGAGAGAGGGAGGAGCGGGTGCCGTGCATCCCCCTACTGGTGGTGCAGACTTTGGGACCAGAAGCCAAACCCACTGGGGCACAGTGGTCTGGCATCAGAGAGAGAGATTTATCTGAGCTGGTGAGCATGTCTGGATAGAAGAGCTGCTGGGATCAACATAATGCTAGGGAGAGGGAGAGAGAGAGAGAGAGAGAGAGAGAGAGAGAGAGAGAGAGAGAATATATGAACAATGTTCTGGTAATAGTTTTCTGTACAGTCTTAGAATAATTTTTTTCTGTAACTCAATCTGATAACCAGAAGCTAATAACAAGCTAAAAAAATCTCTGTTCGGTCTTATGCAGACCAGACAGATTTGTTTTTTCCTATCTCCCAGACAGTGAGTCCACCTGCCTCGAGGTTCGCTATTTTAATCCTTTAACATCTTGTCCAATGTAGGAGCACCCAATGGTCACCTTTATTTGACAGTTGGTCTGTTCCTTTTAGTGATGATGACGATGTTGTCAAATAAAAGGGGTTGAAAGTCTGTTCCTTGCAGAGGCGTAAGTCTGTATTGATATTTGACTGAATAATAATTGGGTGTATCTTGCCATTTCGCACAGCTGGATGAAAAGAAAAGTACAGTGATCTCCCTGGATGCAGTCCTATGTTCTTTTGGCGTAAATAGCTGTTTATGTGAAGCTAACTACTAATACATAACCAATATTTACTAACGAACCAAGCACGTAGAGAGGATAATAGGGTAAGGAGAATTATAGATGGAAAACCGAGCATTCACTCTAGACTTTTGTTTCTAGGGAACAAAATACAATCTCCTAAACGAAGATGCTGACAACAGAATACGGCAATTACAATTCACCGAAAGGAGAACATTCATTTCAATGTAAAAGAATGACCTGATCCTCTCTAACCTCGCCTTTCCTGAATGCAATCTGATTACACAAACAAAATCTACCCAATCATACACTATATTAAAATGACCTGAATAAGAGCACATCATTGGATGATAATGTAAATGCCAGGGGTTCATCACACCATTATTAACATCCTTGCTCCAACGGATCTCACAGGATTACCCTGGCTGATCTTAATTTGATTACCCTGTTGCAGTATAACTTTACTGCAATGCAGGAAATGTAAAACATGTAGTGTATTTGAGGTTTAAAAAGACTTCTGAAGTTTGTAATTTCCACTTTGAAATTTCAGACTTGATTTTACCTCATGAAAAATGCATAAAACGCTACAAAATTGTCCATTAATTATAATCCATATAAAAAATGTATATTTCCTGTTACTGCAGGATTATTTTCCTGCTGTAGTAAACTGGCTCAAATTAAGATCCTACACCTGTATCAGGCACCTCAATCGGCTATTTAAGTATGTTGGCATTGGCAAGAGAACAGAACAGCGGATAGCTGTGACTGTCTGAGACAGAGGAGAGACAAGGCCGTTTCCATTGAGCAGGATCTGAAAGGAGCTTTATGGAGTGTGGGAGAGCTGAGGCACAGGGAGAGGAGGGAGAGTGAGTCACTTATCAGCAGCTAGGCTCATTAGACCTGTACAGCCACAGGAGACATGACTGCAGAGCTGCCTCTGCCCTCACATAGGCTACAGTAGAGGGACAGCCTGTGACAGCCAGCATACCGTGAAAGGGTGAGAGTATTCTATTGTGCTTTGTGTCCTGGACCTTGGCCTCATATTATCATTAAAGCAACATTGAAGCTGTGGGAAAAAGGTTAGACACACCTAAACCAACACGATGTAAATCATATCAGTCTGGACTTCAGTTAATGCATAAGGTATATTTGAGCGGATCATTAGTAGTACTATTTATTCTGCCATATGACAGGTGTCATAGTAGCTGAATAAATGAATGACAGAAAAACGTCTTCAGACAGCGTCAAGCCATGAGCGTCTTCCCTCACAAACATAAAGCCATGGGGTAGCTAGAATAGACCAGATAATCAGTATGTCCACATGCCTTTTTCAATCTTCATCATAAAGTTAACCACTCCATTGAGATTCTCTGTCATTTTTAATTTGGAAACATTTCCTTGGCTGTTATCTTGCACAACACTTAATTAGTGCGCCCACGTACCCGGAATTGTTTGAAACAAGAGTTGGCAAGTTATACCTGCCTTTCTCCTAACTGGTGTGGGTCAAACATGGGTCGGCTGTGAAATTAAGATCCTAGATCCTAATGCGATAATAAAAACCGGGCTACCAACAGGTATATTTGGAATTATAGGATGTTTTTATGGACATTTCAAACGAACGAAAACCACCAATTAAGAACATTACAATATAATCAGAGAACATAATAAACGACTAGAAACAACTTACAATGGTTCCGCAGGGAATACAGTAATGGAAGGTCGGAAAAAACACCAATTAACTGATCTGTAAAAACATAATTTACCTTGAAGTGACGTCCCTTTCTCCATTCTACATGTTATGCGACTCACGGCAGGGCACCTGCTATCAAAATGACACGAAATTTGTCTTATTCTCTTCTTATTCCTCAAGTTGTCGTTGACTATGGTTAGAAACGATTTTGTGCGGAATCCTTGAGGGATGATGATTAGTGCTGTGCGGCTAAATCCAGGAGAGTGGGAGCCAAGGAGTCTAGCTGAGATCAACGTAGGCTACACAGGCTGCATAGGGAAGGAAGGGAAAGGGGCTATGCATGGAATTCATCCCAACAATCATATACTCTCTGCAGGGATATGAGTCAGTGTTAGATCAAGTACAGCATGTTATATTATATAGTCACTAGTATATTGCTAACATCTGTTAATTGATCATCTTAATGTTTACTGTGAACATCGTAACCCACTCGAGCCTATTTGAAAAGCCTAATAACAACAACAATTTATTCAACTTCTGTAGCGCTTTTCATTACAAAAAAAATGACCTCAAAGCACTTGAAAAAGGCAGAAAAAGACGATCAAGAATCAAATAAAACAGCTACAGTGTATGATAAGAGTCGGTCTGTACCACGATTTGAGTGTTTCCAGCCTCCAACAGATGGAGCAGATAGTCAATAGGGAATCACATGGCTCGAGCAGAGGGAGGTCAACAGTCCCACCTAATGTCACACCTGGTTTTATTCATTTGGGGAAAAAAATTTGGAATTCCTTTTCTTTCAGTTGAAGCTTGGACATCCTTCTGCTTAATCGATGAAGAAAGAACAAGTGTCAAAACTACTGTATGCCTAAGGAAGTGAATAAGAACATTATTTACACAATACACATCAATGCAATATTGTTGAAAGGGTCATAGGCTATTTGATACTATGGTGCTAAAGTAAAACTACAGTATACCACACATTTTCCACTAGATGGTGGACTAGTCTTACAAGTATTACATTTACATTTGAGTCATTTAGCAAACGCTCTTATCCATTACAACAGTAGAACCAATCACTCAATGACAGTCAGCGATAGACTCCTCAACTTGTTAAATATTCAGCTTTGTCAACTTCTATTTTGAAATAAAATGGTCGAGCATCGCAAGGAATGGAACTCTGAATATTAGATTTTTGAGTGATAGTCATATGGAAAGTGAAATGTGACAAATACGTTTAATTAAAGCCAGACTCAGTAAGTCCCAAATAAAATGTCACTACTTCACCAAAAGTATGTGGACACCTGCTCGTCGAACATCTCATTCCAAAATCATGGACATTAATAAGGAATTGGTCCCACCTTTGTGCTATAATAGCCTCCACTCTTTTGGGAAGACTTTCCACTAGATGTTGGAACATTGCTGTAGGAAACTTGCTTCTATTCAGCCACAAGAGCATTATTGAAGTTGAGTAGTTATGTTGGGCGGTTAGGCCTGGCTCGCAGTCGGCCTTCCAATTCATCCCAAAGGTGTTCGATGGGGTTGAGGTCAGGGCTCTGTGCAGGCCAATCAAGTTCTTCCACACCAATCTCGACAGACCATTTTTGTATGGACCTCACTTTGTGCACGGGGGGCATTGTCATGCTGAAACAGGAAAGGGACTTACCCAAACTGTTGCCACAAGGTTAGAAGGACAGAATCGTCTAAAATGTCATTTTATGCTGTGGCATTATGATGTCCCTTCACTGGAACTAAGGGCCCTAGCCCAAACCATGAAAAACAGCCCCAGACCATTATTCCTCCTCTACCAAACTTTACAGTTGGCACTATGCATTCGAGCAGGTAGCGTTTTCCTGGCCTCCGCCAAACCAAGATTCATCCAGCGGACTGCCAGATGGCGAAGCGTGATTCGTCACTCGGTTGTCCCGTTCTGTGAGCTTGTGTAGCCTACCACTTCGTGGCTGAGCCTTTGTTGCTCCTAGACATTTCTGATTCACAATAACAGCACTTACAGTTAATCTGGGGAGATATAGCAGGTCAGAAATTTGACAAACTGACATTTTGGAAACGTGGCATCCTGTGAAGGTGCCACATTGAAAGTCACTAAGCTCTTCTGTAAGACCATTCTACTGCCAATGTTTGTCTATGGAGATTGCATGGCTGTGTGCTCGATTTTATACACCAATCAGCAACGGGTGTGGCTGAAATAGACAAATCTACTAATTTGAAGGGGTGTCCACATACACTATATTTCCAAAAGTATCTCGAAATGTATAGATGAAAGATTCATTTGCCATTTGGATCACTTCAAAGCGATACAAATAACGGTTTTACGAATTATAAGTACATTAGCTTTGTTTACAAATTGCAGGTCAGATTTCTCCAGGTAATTATGACATGTTGCATCAATAGGCTTATTGATCATTTCTCTCGAACACGTTCTATCTGTCCTTCTGATCCATCCACGACTACAGCAACACTTACATCAACAATACATATCTAGCTATATCGCTTTAAATACAAACGAGACTCTTAAATGAGAGTTGAGTGATACATAATAAATGTGTAATTTAGCTGACAAATTTATGACGTAAAGGTTAATAATATTGACTCCTGGCTGTCAGTCCGTCTATGCGTCTGCCTGTCTGTGCGACAGCTGACGATATATGCAGGAGCACAGATTTGAAAACACTGGTGGTGGTTCTGCCGTTACAAAATTGCTTTGATGTTGAGCGTCTGAATGAAAACTGGAATTGTGGGCGATTTTCATTCAGCAAGGGATTGGGAATATTTTCAGAGTGCAACACTTGCTAGTTGGACCATATTTTAGACTTCTCAGCACGACCAGTGTTGCCAGTAGCATGCTGGACATTATGGCCAATAATTACTAAAGTGAGCTCTATCTATCTATTGAAGAAACTAACTTGCTAATTTAGCTGGCTAGCAAACAGATAGATCCACACACACATTGCTCGCATATGTGCATAGCCTACCATTGGGTGATTAGCCGACACAGTGGTGACTCATCATGTTTTGAGCCCGACCTGTCATTTTTGTCCTGTTTTGCATATTATTTTGACATTAATATGTTTCACATATCAATTTGCAAACAATGTAAAAACAAATTTATGGAGTACAAACACAAAATGCAGGTGCTTCAGCCTAGCTCAGTGCTTTCTGTGGTGGTGGGGCAGCCAGCGGAAAATACAGAGCCCAGGGGCAGGTAATGTTCTCTAGTTGCGTCGTGATTGGCTCACAGCATATTCTACAGGGAGAGCTAGGCAGTTACAGCCGCCTTGGGTGCTGCCAAAGAAGTGCCCCATCCAAGAAGGCTTAAGGTCATTGGCCACAGATAAAATGATATCAAATCACGTTATATCTACCATAGCTTTGATTGGACTGATTATGTCAACATCGTACTTTCGAAATCTTAGCTAGCAAGCTAAACAAACAGTCATCAGCACGAATCACATTGACATTCTACTGGCAAATCCTTTTCAATCCTTGTCATATGAAGAGAAATTATAGATAAAACGTGTCGGTGCTCATCGGCCATTGGATATAAACATTACACAACAAGTTGGAAATCGCAAATTCAACAATGAGTGGTTTGAAAGGAATCAGTAGCTAACTGCAAGCGTTGCAAAGCAATCACTATTTTGCTTCCTCTGCCTGCTATTTATGGACAGGGTGTGTGGTCCAAGTCTGTGTTTAAGGATTTGAAACATCTGTCTGAAAGGGTCTCTTTTCCAAGCTTAAGAAGATAAACATTCTTAACCGACATTCCAAAACTAGTTTGTTAACAAGACATTTGTTGAGTGGTTGTGACTCCAACCTAAGTGTATGTTAACTTCTAACTTCAACTGTATCCTAAGAATTGGCAATAGAAACTAAGGTAAAACAAATGAAAATGCACATAGTTTGCTGCAGTGGCGACCCATCACCTGTTTTGAGCCCAACTTGTTGTTGTTTTGTCTACCTTGTGCATAACACAAGTAATTTTTCCAACAAGTGTTTACAGACAGATTATTGCACTTCTAATTAACTGTATCACAATTCCCATGGGTCAGAAGTTTACATACACTAAGTTGACTGTGCCTTTAAACAGCTTGGAAAATTCCAGAAAATTATGTCATGGCTTTAGAAGCTTCTGAAAGGCTAATTGACATCATTTGAGTCAATTAGAGGTGTACCTGTGGATGTATTTCAAGGCCTACCTTCAAACTCAGTTACTTTTTGCTTGACATCATGGGAAAATCAAAAGAAATCAGCCAAGACATCAGAAAAAATTGTAGACCTCCACAAGTCTGGTTCATCCTTGGGAGCAATTTCCAAACGCCTGATGGTACCACGTTCATCTGTACAAACAATAGTATGCAGGTATAAACACCATGGGACCACACAACAGTCATACCGCTCAGGAAGGAGACGCATTCTGTCTCCTAGAGATGAACGTACTTTGGTGCGAAAAGTGCAAATCAATCTCAGAACAACAGCAAAGGACCTTGTGAAGATGCTGTAGGAAACAGGTACAAAAGTTACAATATCCTCAGTAAAACAAATCCTATATCGACATAACCTGAAAGGTCGCTCAGCAAGGAAGAAGCCACTGCTCCAGAACCGCCATAAAAAAGCCAGACTACGGTTTACAACTGCACATGGGGACAAAGATTGTACTTTTTGGAGAAATGTCCTCTGGTCTGATGAAACAGAAATGGAACTGTCTGGCCATAACGACCATCGTTATGTTTGGAGGAAAAAGGGGGATGCTTGCAAGCTGAAGAACACCATCCCATCCGTGAAGCACGGGGGTGGCAGCATCATGTTGTGGGGGTGCTTTGCTGCAGGAGGAACTGGTGCACTTCACAAAATAGATGGCATCATGAGGTAGGAAAATTATGTGGAAATATTGAAGCAACATCTCAAGACATCAGTCGGGAAGTTAAAGCTTGGTCACAAATGGGTCTTCCAAATGGACAATGACCCCAAGCATACTTTCAAAGTTGTGGAAAAATGGCTTAAGGTCAACAAAGTCATGGTATTGGAGTGGCCATCACAAAGCCCTGACCTCAATCCCATAGAAAATGTGTGGGCAGAACTGAAAAAGCGTGTGCAAGCAGGAGGCCTACAAACCTGATTGAGTTACGCCAGCTTTGTCAGGAGGAATGGGCCAAAATTCATCCAACTTATTGTGGGAAGCATGTGGAAGGCTACACAAAATGCTTGACCCAAGTTAAACAATTTAAAGGCAATGCTACCAAATACTAATTGAGTGTATATAAACTTCTGACCCACTGGGAATGTGATGAAAGAAATAAATCATTCTCTCTACTATTATTCTGACATTTCACATTCTGAAAATAAAGTGGTGATCCTAACTGTCCTAAAACAGGGATTTTTTTACTGGGATTAAATGTCAGGAATTGTGAAACACTGAGTTTAAATGTATTTGGCTAAGGTGTATATAAACTTCTGACTTAAACTGTACATCCATTATATTAATGTATCCTTAATAAATTAACTTGCCTGGGTCAGAGAAGTTTTCAGTCTCATCACATTCATATGCATGGCACAGTGGAGATGACAAACAAAACTGCAACATGTTTCATATGTCGGACACGCTAGGATTGTTACATGGGGACGAAATATTGTCGAGACACTTTTTTCCGGGGGAGATTAAGTTTATAAATTTACTGGCTGGGCTGTGGGACAGTGGATGCGCATTGATAAATCTTACTGAACTGTTAACAGACATTCCCCATGGAATATGGGAATTGTGCTGCTATCAACCAATCCGCATCCAGGACCCAAACAACCCGTTTTATAACTGACCGACAGGCTCGATTCGTTCTTAAGTAGCAACATTTTTAATTGTGTTTTTTACATTGGATAAAAGTAAACACTCAGAGCTAGAAAATGGTATATCATACACTAGGAACAATGTGAAAGTAATTCTGCTTTGAAAATTGGTCAACTTGTAACCCCACTTTTCAAAAAAAATCCCTTTAATGTTTTTGTACACCTACTGGCAGGGGCCGGCCATGGACATTCTGCTGCCCTAGGCGAGACAAAAAACAGCCGCCCCCCTCCTATCCCGCTAAACTATGTACAGCAGGCGTCGGCAATAGGTTTGGGCTTGGGACAAAAAAAAATTCTCAGCTAAAAGTTGGAGGAACAGAACATAATAGCAGCCCAATTCATATGCTACAGATTAAACACAATTTTTTAACACATCTGGTTAGTAGGCTATATAATCAGTTCAATGTCAATAACAGCCTAATATTTTCAATCTGATTACATTGATAAAATCACCAATGTCTCTATTAAATTTGATTTCTATATTTATTTGTGCATTGATTGGGGAAAAACAGCTTGCAATCAAGAGAAATTGTTGCGCAGAAAAAGTCCCAAAAGAAAGGTGGATAAGGTTCCACGGATTTCGGATAAAACATTTACAGAAGTCTAATGGGTGGTTTAGCTCTACCAGATTTTCAGACATGGGCTGCAAATTTCAGAGCCCCTTTGTACTGGCTACAGACTGATCCTACTCACCCAAGACCTCTCTGGTTCCAGATTGAGTCTGAATCATGTAAACCTGCTGCACTTTCCTCTCTGTTGTGCTCGTCTCTCCCAATGTCCCTAGGCAAAAGGTGTGTCAACCCAATTGTAAAGCAGTCTCTTAAAATGTGGAATCAGTT
Source organism: Oncorhynchus tshawytscha (assembly GCF_018296145.1). Classification (NCBI taxonomy): domain Eukaryota; kingdom Metazoa; phylum Chordata; class Actinopteri; order Salmoniformes; family Salmonidae; genus Oncorhynchus; species Oncorhynchus tshawytscha. Next base: position 15,861,027 of record NC_056456.1, on the reverse strand, counting down.
CCAATTAGCATTTAGCCTTCGAGGCTTTTCTCTCTATCAGGCCCAATCAATTATGGGGCTTTTGGCATCTGGCACCTACTGGGCCTCTCCTCACCAGCCCAATTTCTCTTTGATGATACATTTGTCTCTTTTGCTCAGCTACAGGAAAAGTTAGAACATCCCCAATCCCACTATCTCCAGCCCAGGAACGTTGTTAGAGCTAACACACCTGAATTTCCCAATAGGCCTGTGAGTACAGCTATAGAGAGCATCTTTGAGCTAAACAAGCTTCCTAAGGGTGCAATTTCAGATGTATAGTACCAGTCAAAAGTTTGGACACACCTACTCATTCAAGAGATTTTCTTTATTTTTTACTATTTTCTACATTATAGAATAATAGTGAGGACATCGAAACTATTAAATAACACAAATGGAATCATGTAGTAACCAAAAACATGTTAAACAAATCAAAACATGTTTTATTTATTTATACTCTGATGGCATTCTTATTAAAACAAAAATGAATATGTATTTGACACCCCTGTGCTTTACTGGTAGGAGGAGCATTTCTTTGTGTTTTTTTCAGAGGACATTGAGGTTGGTGATTGATTTGATGGTGCCTAATGATTTTTATTGAATGTGGCTTGTGGATCCCTTATTCCTCTTGCCCTGTCAGAGAGTAAAATGTGAGCTTGTTGTGCCCTGTTTTTTAAAAATTTGGTTTACACTTACATTGTTTACAGACAAAATCATTGTAAACTTTAATTTTGGTCTGTGGACATGACTGTCTGTGAGTGTGAGTGATGCATTTCTTCACCCCTATCCCTCGTCTGTTTACAGGAACAATGGCAAAGGTGACCACTTTACCCTTATCCTACTCCTCCTCTGTTTCTCTGGTGATGTAGAGGTTAACCCAGGCCCTGGAGCCCCCACCATCACACTCATTCTCCAGGAGCTCTCATTTGTTGACTTCTGTAACCATAAAAGCCTTGGTTTCGTGCATGTTAACATTAGAAGCCTCTTCCCTAAGTTTGTTTTATTCAGTGCTTTAGCACACTTCGCCAACCCTGATGTCCTTGCCGTGTCTGAATCCTGGCTTAGGAAGACCACCAAAATTCTGAGATTTCCATCCCCAACTACAACATTTTCCATCAAGATAGAACTGCCAAAGGGGGAGGAGTTGCAATCTACTGCAGAGATAGCCTACAAAGTTCTGTCATACTTTCCAGGTCTATGCCCAAACAGTTCAAGCTTCACATTTTTTACATTAATCTCTCCAGAAATAAGTCTCTCACTGTTGCCGCCTGTTATAGACCCCCCTCAGCTCCCAGCTGTGCCCTGAACACCATATGTGAATTGATTGCCTCCCAGCTATCTTCAGAGTTTGATCTGTTAGGTGACCTAAACTGGGATATGCTTAATAACCTCTCTGGGATATGTGGGACGCCACCTGGCCAAAAGCCAGGGAAAATGCAGAGCGCTAAATTCAAATAAATTACTATAAAAATCTAACTTTCATTAAATCACACATGCAAAGATAGCAAATTAAAGCTACACTTGTGAATCCAGCCAACATGTCAGATTTCAAAAAGGCTTTTCAGCGAAAGTAAACAATGCTATAATCTGAGGATAGCACCTCCGTAAACAAAGGGAGAAAAGCATATTTCAACCCTGCAGGCGTGACACAAAACGCAGAAATAAAAATATAATTCATGCCTTACCTTTGACGAGCTTCTTTTGTTGGCACTCCAATTTGTCCCATAAACATCACGAATGGTCCTTTTGTTCGATTAATTCTGTCGCTATATATCCAAAATGTCAATTTATTTGGCGCGTTTGATCCAGAAAAACACAGGTTCCAACTTGCGCAACGTGACTACAAAATATCTCAAAAGTTACCTGTAAACTTTGTCAAAACATTTCAAACTACTTTTGTCATACAACTTTCGGTATTTTGTAATATAAATTTTCGATAAAATTGAAGACGGGATGATCTGTGTTCAATACAGGTGGAAAACAAACTGAAGCTAGTTTTCTGGTCATGCGCCTCTATCTAACAGTACACTTCAAGTGACCCTCGTTCTGAACAGGGCTACTTCTTCATTACACAAAGGAAAAACCTCAACCAATTTCTAAAGACTGGTGACATCCAGTGGAAATGGTAGGAACTGCAAGAAGGTCCCTTGGAAATCTGGATTCCCAATGAAATTGAAAAGAGAGCGACCTCAACAAAAAAAAGATTCTAAATGGTTTGTCCTCTGTGTTTGTCCTAAGTTATGTTATACTCACAGACATGATTCAAACAGTTTTAGAAACTTCAGAGTGTTTTCTATCCAAACCTACTAATAATATGCATTTCTTATCTTCTGTGGATGAGTAGCAGGCAGTTGAATTTGGGCATGCATTTAATCCGGATGTGAAAATACTGCCCCCTGTCACCAAGAAGTTAACACCCCGGTAGTCCTACAATCTAAGCTAGATGCCCTCAATCTCACACACACTATCAAGGAACCCACCAGGTACAACCCTAAATCCGTAAACATGGGCACCCTCATAGATATTATCCGGACCAACTTGGCCTCAAAATACACCTCTGCTGTTTTCAACCAGGATCTCAGCAATCACTGCCTCATTGCCTGCATCCGCTATGGGTCCGCGGTCAAACGACCACCCCTCATCACTGTCAAACGCTCCCTAAAACACTTCTGCGAGCAGGCCTTTCTAATCGACCTGGCCCGGGTAACCTGGAAGGATACCTCGTCGCTCTTTAAAAGTAATTTCCTCACCAACTTAAATAAGCATGCCCCGTTCAAAAAAATGGAGAACTAAGAACAGATATAGCCCTTGGTTCACTCCAGACCTGACTGCCCTCGACCAGCACAAAAATATTATGTGGCAGACTACACTAGCATCGAATAGTCTCCGCGATATGCAACTTTTCAGGGAAGTCAGGAACCAATACACACAGTCAGTCAGGAAAGCAAAGGCTAGCATTTCAAACAGAAATTTGTATCCTGTAGAGCTCTAACTCCAAAAAGTCTTGGTACACTGTAAAGTCCATGGAGAATAAGAGCACCTCCTCCCAGCTGCCCACTGCTCTCAGGCTAGGTAACACTGTCACCACCAATAAATCCACAATAATCGAGAATTCCAATAAGCATTTCTCTACAGCTGGCCATGCGTTCCTCCTTGCTACCCCAACCCCAGCCAACAGCTCCGCACCCCCCGCAACTACTTGGCCAAGCTCTCCAGCTTCTCCTTCACCCAAATCCAGATAGCATATGTTCTGAAAGAACTGCACAACCTTGACCCATGCAAATCAGCTGGGCTGGACAACCTGGACCCTCACTTTCTAAAATGATCCGCCGCCATTGTTGCAACCCCTAATACCAGTCTGTTCAACCTCTCAATCGTATAGTCTGAGATCCCTAAAGACTGGAAAGCTGCCTCGGTCATCCCCCTCTTCAAAGGGGGTGACACTCTAGATCCAGACTGTTATCGACCTATATCCATCCTGCCCTGCCTTTCTAAAGTGTTCGAAAGCAAAGTTAATAAATAGATCACTGACCATTTCGAATCCCACCGTACCTTCTCCGCTATGTAATCCGGTTTCCGAGCTGGTCACGGGTGCACCTCAGCCACGCTCAAGGTATTAAACAATATCATAACCACCATTGATAAAAGACAGTACTGTGCAGCCATCTTCATCGACCTGGCCAAGGCTTTCGACTCTGTCAATCACTGTATTCTTATCGGCAGACTCAACAGCCTTGGTTTCTCAAATGACTGTCTGGTTCGCTGTCTGCTTCTCAGACAGAGTTCAGTGTGTCAAATCGGAGGGCCTGTTGTCCGGACCTCTGGCAGTCTCTATGGAGGTCCCACAGGGTTCAATTCTCAGGCCGACTCTTTTCTCTGTATATATCAATGATGTCGCTCTTGCTGCGGGTGATTCCCTGATCCACCTCTACGCAGATGACACTATTCTATATACATCTGGCCCTTCTTTGGACAGTGTGTTATCAAACCCCCAAACAAGCTTCAATGCCATACAACACTCCTTCCATGGCCTCCACCTGCTCTTAAACGCTAGTAAAACTAAATACATGCTTTTCAACCATTCGCTGCCCGCACCCGCCCGCCCACTAGCATCACTACTCTGGACGGTTCTGCCAGAATATGTGGACAACTACAAATACCTAGGTGTCTGGCTAGACTGTAAACTTTCCTTCCAGACTCATATTAAACATCTCCAATCCAAAATAAATCTAGAATCGGTTTCCTATTTCGCAACAAAGCCTCCTTTGCACACGCCGCCAAACATACCCTAGTAAAACTGACTAACCTACCAATCCTCGACTTCGGCGATGTCATTTACAAAATAACCTCCAACACTCTACTCAGCAAACTGGATGCAGTCTATCACAGTGCCATCCGTTTTGTAACCAAAGCCCCATATACCGCCCACTTCTGCAACCTGTATGCTCTAGTCAGCTGGCCCTCGCTACCTATTCGTCGCCAAACCCACTGGCTCCAGGTCATCTATAAGTCTATGCTAGGTAAAGCTCCGCCTTATCTCAGCTCACTGGTCACGATAACAAGACCCACACATAGCACACGCTCCAGCAGGTATATCTCACTGGTCATCCCCAAAGCCAACACCTCCTTTGGCCACCTTTCCTTCCAGTTCTCTTCTGCCAATGACTGGAATGAATTGCAAAAATAGCTGAAGCTGGAGACATATTTCCCTCACTAACTTTAAACATCAGCTATCTGAGCAGCTAACTGATCGCTGCAGCTGTACATAGTTCATCTGTAAATAGCCCGTCCAATCTACCTACCTCGTCCCCATATTGTTTTTATTTACTTTTCTGCTCTTTTGCACACCAGTATTTCTACTTGCACATCATCATCTGCACATCTATCACTCCAGTGTTAATTTGCTATTTATTATTTATTGCCTTACCTCCTCACGCCATTTGCACACACTGTATATAGAATTATTTTTTTTCTATTGTGTTATTGACTGTACGCTTGTTTACTCAATGTGTAACTCTGTGTTGTTGTTTGTGTCGCACCGCTTTGCTTTATCTTGGCCAGGTCGCAGTTGTAAATGAGAACTTGTTCTCAACTAGCCTACCTAGTTAAATAAAGGTGAAATAAAAATAAATACCTAGGTGTCTGGTTAGACCGTAAACTCTCCTTCCAGACTCACATCAAGCATCTCCAATCCAAAATTAAATATAGAATCGGGCTTCCTATTTCGCAAAAAAGCCTCCTTCACTGTTGCTGCCAAACATACCCTCGTAAAACTGACTATCCTACCCATCTTTGACTTCGGGGATGTCATTTACAAAAAAGCCTCCAACACTCTACTCACCACTGCTACCTGTATGCTCTCGTTGGCTGGCCCTCACTACATATTCATTACCAAACCCACTGGTTCGGTAAATCCCCGCCTAGGTAAATCCCCGCCTTATATCAGCTCACTGGTCACCATAGCGACACCCACCTGTAGCACGCGCTCCAGCAGGTATATTTCACTGGTCATTCCCAAAGCCAACACTTCCTTTGGACGCCTTTCCTTCCAGGTCTCTGCTGCCAATGACTGGAACGAATTGCAACAATCACTGAAGCTGGAGTCTTATATCTCCCTCGCTAACTTTAAGAATCAGATGTCAGAGAAGCTTACCGATCACTGTACCTGTATACAGCCAATCTGTAAATAGCACACCCAACTACCTCATCCCCATAATATGACTTGCCCTCTTGCTCTTTTGCACCCTAGTATCTCTACTTGCACAACATAATCTGCACATCTATCACTCCAGTGTTAATGCTAAATTGTAATTATTTCACCTCTATGGCCTATTTATTGCCTACCTCTCAACTCTTCTACATTGCACACACTGTACATTGTGTTTTTGACTACGTTTGTTTTTGTATAACTCTGTGTTGTTGTTTTTGTCGCTTTGCTTTATCTTGGCCAAGGCGCAGTTGTAAATGAGAACTTGTTCTCAACTGGCCTACCTGGTTAAACAAAGATGAAATACATTTAAAAAAATATATAATTTAAAATATTGTGGTGGCAGCATCATGCGGGGATGTTTTTCAGCGGCAGGGACTGGGAGACTAGTCAGCACTCAGGACCTCAGACTGGGGGGGAAGGTTCACCTTCCAACAGGACAATGGGACACATGCAATGCTAACATCAGTAATTCTACATTTGTTGTTAGCCCAGCTAGAATGTACAATGACAGTTGTGAATCTGATGCAGCTGAAGAGCTAATGCCCCCTTTCCAGGGATAGCACCGAACAACAGACAGGGACGTTGGACCATCGAAGATGCGCAAATATGATGAGAACTACATTGAATTGGGGTTCACTTATATTGGGAGTAGTGCCTTTCCTCAGCCACAGTGTGTTATATGTGCAAAACTACTATCTCACAACTCTATTAAACATTCACTTTTGCACAGACATTTAGAAACAAAACATGCCAATTTGAATAATAAGCATAAAAGCAATAAATAATAAGCAATAAATAATGAATTAAGACAACTTTCGAGTAGTAAGACATGTATAAAAGCAAACGATACCATTAATGAAGCGTCTTATATGGTGAGCTAAAAAGTAACTAGGGCAGGCAAGCCCAATACTATTGTGGAGGAGGAAGACATCCTCTTCTGCAAACCACTGGAAACCAGGACAACAGGAGAGGACATTTTTACAAACTGGACAGCTTTGTGACATCAAATGGACTTTGGTGGTCAAGATGTGTTGGTATCTGTACTGATGGCGCAAAACTCATGACAGGGAGACATAGTCAAGTGGTAACGTGCATGCAAGCAGTTGCTCCTGACGCCACTTAGGTACACTGCAGCATCCACCAAGAGGCATTTGCTGCCAAGGGAATGTCTGACAGCTTGAAAGATGTTTTGGACACTACAATGAAAATGGGAAACTTTGTTAAAGCAAGGCCCCTGAACACCTGTATATTTTCCGCACTATGCAATGTTATAGGCAGCGACCATGTACCGCTTTTACAACATATCAAGGGGCAAAGTATTGACACAAGCTTATAGTTTTCTTAATTTGAACTTGTCTGACCGCTTGCATGAAGATGAGTTTCCCACACAACTGGCCTATCTGGGTGATGTTTTGTTCTCGCCTGAATGATCTGAATCTAGGATTACAGGGACTCCGCAACTATATTCAATGTGTGGGACAAAATTGAGGCTATGATTAAGAAGTTGGAGCTCTTCTCTGTCTGCATTAACAAGGACAACACACATCATTGTATGATTCTTTTGTGTGCTAATGAACTCAAGCTACGGACAATGTCAAATGTGATATAGCGAAGCACCTGAGTGAGTTGGGTGAACAATTACGCAGGTACTTTCCCGAAACGGATGACACAAACAACGGGATTCGTTATCCCTTTCATGCCCTGCCTCCAGCCGACTTACCGATATCTGAACACGAGAGCCTCATCGAAATTGCAACAAGCGGTTCTGTGAAAATTGAATTTAATCAGAAGCCACTGCCATATTTCTGGATTGGGCTGCGCTTAGAGTATCCTGCCTTGGCAAATCGCATTGTTAAGACACTGATGCCCTTTGCAACCACGTACCTATGTGAGAGTGGATTCTTGGCCCTCACTAGCATGAAAACTAAATACAGGCACAGACTGTGTGTGGAAAATGATTTAAGACTGAGACTCTCCACTACAACTCAACATTGCAGAGTTATGTGCATCCTTTCAAGTATAACCTTCTCATTAACCTGTGGTGAGTAATTGACCATTTTCAATTAACAAATAAGGTTTAATATGTAAAATGGTTAAATAAAAAGCCAAATGATTGATTATTATTATATTATATTATTATTTGTGCCCTGGTCCTATAAGAGCTCTTTGTCACTGCCCACGAGCAGGGTTGTGACAACAACTCATACTCATTCTTATGTTTAAATGCATCGTATAGTGTGTGTGTGTGGCAGGCTTACAATGATGGCAACAAAACAACATTTGAGAGTGTGCTGACCCTGGTGCTAGAGGGGGTACGCAGGTGAAGGTTGAATCTTTGAAGGGGTACGGGACATAACAAGTTTGGGAACCACTGCTCTAGTCGGTTGAAGTTCTCTGTAGGGTTCATTCCCACTTTATTCTGAGTGTTTGCTTGAAGATGGTTTCTTCCTGTGTTGGAGTGTCCTTGGTTGACGACAAGGAGCAGGACACACACTCCACCACTGAGGCCATGATAGTCAGCTGTGAGGAGCAGCTGCAGGTAAACTGAGTTGGACCACACTGCAAACACATCTCAGCTATCTCTTGTTCTGTGTAAACGTGTAGTTAGCTTAGAAGTTCTCTCATGGGTTTCACATTCACTCTCAGGCGAGTACAGATGCTGTTAGTGAGGTGGAGAGAAGAAGGAGGAGAAGGTGTTGTCGGATGAGGTAACAGAGTAACTTTTATTATTTACTTGGAATATACATGTAGTACCTAGTTATTGGCCATAGGTAATGTCCTGTTACTGTGGGTAACTGAATGTGTCTGTCACCAAGCTGAGGCTGACTAGGAGGAGGACTTTCAGTCCTCTGGGGAGAGCGTGAGTAAGGAGAGCAATTCCAGGTTCAGCCACAGCTCCAGCAGTGGCTAAAGCAGCAGCACCAACAGCACTGGCAAGCACTTACCATCTCCTCCTGAGCAGAGCAAAAGCCAGGTGAGTTATCCCTTCATATTGGTTGATGTTTTTGGATGCTTTTGTATTGTTCGTGTCTTGAAAAGTTCCTTTTTGAAGTGTCCAGTACTGTCTCCTACTAGAACTATTCCCTGTTCCAGACTCTGTCCAGACACAGGCCAGACGCACCACTGTCGCCGAAGTCAGTCCAGACAAAGAGGTGAAAAAGACCAAACCTTCAAGATGAGCTCGATGAGCTTCTGGACTAACTCGGGGATGATGGGTTCGATGATGATTTTGGCCTCAGTGGGGAAAGATGAAGCAGCCCAGTAAGCTGCAGCAGCCACTGGCAATGGCAGGTGGAAACCAACAGCTCCAGGCTGAAGCAGGTGGCAAAACAGCCTGCCAAAGAACCAAACAAGCCAAAGCCTAAGCCAAAGAAGGCTAAGATCCCTATGGCGGTGGCCCACACAGTGCCTGGGGTGACCAGGCTGGTGTATCTGGCCACCGGGCACATTTGGACCCACTGCAAGCTGGCACGGTCCACGCATCCTGGCTGACAAGGACAAACCAGACATCCCTCTGGGGATATATGCAGAGGGATGTGATCTGGATACCCACAGCAAGCATAGCTACAGGATGGTAAACCTTGGCATAAATGTATAGATTACCACTTTCAACACATCGATTCACGCAATCAGCTATTTCACCCAACAAGTGTGAATTAGCTAACATGATATGGAACACTAGGGAATGGGAATCTCCTGACCTGACACGTTCGTTTTACAGGTGGTTGCTCATTGTTTGTGTGGTTTGGAGTGACCCTCGTATGTCTCTGTTGTTGACCTCAGCTGGGAGATCCTAAAGGACATCTTCCCAGAAGGAAAAGTTAAGAGGCTTCCATGGGAGAAGCCTGAGGACAGACACCACACCTACAAGTGCACCCTCAGCTTCGATAATATGGCAGAGGTTCAGGTGAAACAGAAGCAGGATTTGTGGAGTCAAGTCTTCCCGTGTTTGGGTGTGTTTCTGTGTGGATTTGTGTCTGTGCATGTTTATTAACACTGCTTGTGAGGTTTTAAAGGCCTATGGCTGCAAGAAGGTAGAGGTGGACCTAACCAATAAGTTTGGCCAGACCTTCGCAACAAGCCTCAAGCCAGAGGAAGCTGGACAGCGTGGACCACATTCTGGTAAGCTTTTTACAAGTGTGTTATCGTTGTCCAAAATTGACACACACTGCTGGACCTAACGTAGCCTGTTGGCCTCTTTCTGCATCAGGAGATGCAAGAGGAGTTGGCCATAAAAATTAGAATGGGCAACAGCTTCTTTGAATACCTGCTGGAGGACATTATTTAACCAGGTAAGTTGACTGAGAACACATTCTCATTTGCAGCAATGACCTGAGGAATAGTTACAGGGGAGAGGTGGGGGATGAATGAGCCAATTCTAAACTGGGGATTATTAGGTGACCATGATGGTTTGAGGGCCAGATTGGGAATTTAGCCAGGACACTGGGGTTAACACCCCTACTCTTACGATAAGTGCCATGGGATTTCTAATGACCTCAGAGAGTCAGGACACCCGTTTAACATCCCATCCCAAAGACAGCACTCTACACAGGGCAGTGTCAATCACTGCCCTGGGGCAATGGGATATTTTTTTTTAGACCAGAGGAAAGAGTGCCTCCTACTGGCCCTCCAACACCACTTCCAGCAGCATCTGGTCTCCCACCCAGGAACTGATCAGGACCAACCCTGCTTAGCTTCAGAAGCAAGCCAGCAGTGGTTTGCAGGGTGGTATGCTGCTGGTGTCCTCAACTCTATCAAATAAATACGGTATATCTGCTACTTGTGTTTTTTGTATATTCTGACTCTGACTCTGGTCTTTCAGAATCCACCCCTGTAATCTCAGAGGTTCAGATGAGCCATAAGAAGGATTTGTCTTGCTGTGTGTGTGTGTGTGTGTGTGTGTGTGTGTGTGTGTGTGTGTGTGTGTGTGTGTGTGTGTGTGTGTGTGTGTGTGTGTGTGTGTGTGTGTGTGTGTCATCGATGGGATCAATTCTAAATGAAGGCAGTGAATTCAGGAAATAAATTGAAATTACAATTACAAGTGCTTGATGTGTCACTACAGACCCAGGTTCAATCCCAGCCTGTGTCACAGCCGGCCGTGACCAGGACACCCATGAGGCGGTGTACAATTGGCCCAGCGTAGTCCGGGTTAGGGGAGGGTTTGGCCGGACGGGATTTCCTTGTCTCATCGCGCTCCAGTGACTCCTTGTGGCGGGCCAGGCACCTGCAAGCTGACTTCGCCGCCAGTTTCCTCAGACACATTGGTGCGGCTGGCTTCTGGGTTAAGCGAGCAGTGTGTCAAGAAGCAGTGCGGCTTAGCAGGGTCGTGTTTCAGAGGATGCATGGCTCTCGACCTGTAAAAGTACTTTTTTTGTTAAATGTTAAAATTCAAATCACTTCCTGAAATGACTGCCTTCAAATCAAATTGAGCCCAACCCTTGTGTGTGTGTGTGTGTGTGTGTGTGTGTGTGTGTGTGTGTGTGTGTGTCAAGACTGCTTCTGTCTGCCATATGGTGTGGGCTAGACCGGACTAGCTCACACCAAGCCCAACAAGGGCTTGACCACACCATTTGCACATCAGCCCAACACAGGCTAACCCATACCAAACCCAGTATGTGCTATCCTACACCCAAGTAAGCTATTTCATGTAGAGACAGGGTCCTCATTAGAATATTTGGGGGCGTGGTTTGCCACAGTTCTTTTTGTGCAACCTTTACTGAGTGTCGTTCCAGTTTAAGTGTGTGATGCATTGAAAGAAAATTTTGTACACTGCCAATAATTAAGTCTTAAATAAGACCAGATCAACGAGAGGAAAGTTAACCAGCAGAACAACCCAACAACTTCTTACATATACTGAACAAAAATATAAATGCAACACGCAACAATTTAAAAGATTTTACTGAGTTACAGTTCAGTCAATTTAAATTAATTAATTAGGCCCACATCTATGGATTTCACATGACAGGAAATACAGATATGCATCTGTTGGTCACAGATACCTCAAAAAAATGTAGGGGCGTGGATCAGAAAACCAATCAGTATCTGTTATGACCACCAGTTGATCAGGCTGTTGATTGTGGCCTATGGAATGTTGCCCCACTCCTCTTCAATGGCTGTACAAAGTTGTTGGATATTGGCGGGAACTGGAACATGCTGTCATACACGTCGATCCAGAGGCGGCGGATGAATGGCACGACAATCGCCCCGCCTCAGGATCGCGTCACGGTATCTCTGCATTCCAATTGCCATCAATAAAATACAATTGTGTTCGTTGCCCGTAGCTTATGTCTGCCCATACCATAACCCCACAGTCACCATGGAGCACTCTGTTCAAAGTTGAAATCAGCCTATACGACGCCATACATGTGGTCTGCGGTTGCTAGGCTGGTTGGACGTACTGCCAAATTCTCTAAAATGACGTTGAAGGTGGCTTATGGTAGAGAAATAAACATGACATTTTCTGGCAACAGTGCTGGTTGACATTCCTGCAGTCAGCATGCCAATTGCATGCTCCCTCAACTTGATACATACCGACAACAATGAGACAGCCTATAGGGAGGAGGTCAGAAAACTGGCCGTGTGGTGCCAGGACAACAACCTCAACGTGATCAAGACAAAGGAGATTATTGTGGACTATAGGAAAAAGAGGACCATTCTCATCAAGGGGGCTGCAGGGGACAGGTTGAGAGCTTCAAGTTCCTCGGTGTCCACATCACCAACAAACTAACATGGTCCAAGCACACCAAGACATTTGTGAAGTGGGCATGACAAATCCTATTCCCCCTCAGGAGACTGAAAAGATTTGGCATGGGTTCGCAGATCCTCAAAAGCTGCACCATCGAGAGCATCCTGACTGGTTGCATCACTGCCTGGTATGGCAACTGCTCGGCTTCCGACCGCAAGGTACTACAGAGGGTAGTGCGAACGGCCCAGTACATCACCAAGCGTCCTGCCATCCAGGACCTCTATACCAGGCGGTGTCAGAGGAAGGCCCTAAATATTGTCAAAGACTCCAGCCCCCCTAGTCATAGACTGTTCTCTCTGGTACCGCACGGCAAGCGGTACTGGAGCGCCAAGTCTAGGTCCAAGAGACCTCTAAATAGCTTCTACCCCCAAGCCATAAGACTCCTGAACACCTAATCAAATGGCTATCCAGACTATTTGCATTGCCCTCCCCGACTATTTGAATTGCGCCCCCCCCCTTGCTATTGTTGTTTTACTGCTACTCATTGTTGCTTAGTGTAGGAGAAATTCATTTTGTCAAGTAGTCTTTCAGAACTCTTGTCTGCAGTTTTTTACAGTGGTTATTTAAATCCACAGGCTTTCACTCTGCATCATCCAAACTCAATTCACCCCTGTAATGCAGATGTATCTATATCATCTCTCAAGAAGATGCAGTACTACTTAATTGCAGGGTTGGGGAGTAACGGATTACATGTAATCTAACTGTAATCTGTTACGTTACCAGTAAAAAATATTGTAATCAGATTACAATAGATGATTAGATGATTACTTCAAGGATTACTTTTAAATGCAATGATATTTGCGGGAAAAAATCTTGAGCGCATCTGACCACAAGTCAGAGACCACATTGATGACCACCAATCAGAGACCGCTATGATGACACACCAAATATGTTTGGATCGCGGGAAAAGAGCAAGAATAGGCTTTTGAAGGCTACAGTCTAAGCTACGTCTTCCAATGGTGCGACTGCTGTCGGCATCCAAAGATTATCCAACTTGAATAAACGCTTGGCGGTAAGGATGAAAGCAGTGGTGTAGTCTACGGCGTTACGTGAATCACACCTCTGCTCTCTCATTTAGCGACTCACGGATCATGGTTGTTGTGGATGGCTGTTCACAAATCTAAATGTGTTTTTGAACACAATGGTTGAATTCAATAAATTTAAGCTCGTTTTTTTTTAAACCAGTGGACAGCCAGTGAAAATTGCACTCTTGCAACAGCTGCATAGTGCGGATCCAAGCCTATGGAACAACAGCTGCATAGTGCGGATCCAAGCCTATGGAACAACAGCTGCATAGTGCGGATCCCAGCCTGTGGAACAACAGCTGCATAGTGCGGATCCCAGCCTGTGGAACAGCTGCATACAGCTGCAGCCTGTGGAACAACAGTGCGGATCCCAGCCTGTGGAACAACAGCTGCATAGTGCGGATCCCAGCCTATGGAATAAAAGCGGGGCTTTTATTGCTCAATCTAATTCATGCTGATAAAATATATATATATATATATATGACTAATGGAGACATGCTCAAACATGCACACTTTTGAGAAACTTAAATGGGCAATCTATAGTTGCTACATCCATTTTTGGACTTATAAATGATATATATACAGTTGAAGTCGGAAGTTTACATACACTTAGGTTGGAGTCATTAAAACTCGTTTTTCAACCAACCAAATTTCTTGTTAACAAACTATAGTTTTGGCAAGTCGGTTAGGACATCTACTTTGTGCATGACACAAGTAATTTTTCCAATAATTGTTTACAGACAGATTATTACACTTTCACTGTATCACAATTCCAGTGGGTCAGAAGTTTACATACACTTGGTTGACTGTGCCTTTAAACAGCTTGGAAAATTACAGAAAATTATGTCATGGCTTTAGAAGCTTCTGATGGGCTAACTGACATCATGTGAGTCAAGAAGGCCAGCATCCGGAGTTGCCTCTTCACTGTTGACGTTGAGACTGGTGTTTTGTGGGTACTATTTAATGAAGCTGCCAGTTGAGGACTTGTGAGGTGTCTGTTTCTCAAACTAGAAAGTCTAATGTACTTGTCCTCTTGCTCAGTTGTGCACTCTTTCTATTCTTGTTAGAGCCGGTTTGTGCTGTTCTGTGAAGGGAATAGTACACAGCGTTGTACGAGAGCTTCAGTTTCTTGGCAATTTCTTGCCCTTTAACAGATGCATATTATGAAGATATCAAAGTGTCACCAACAAAGAATGTAAACAATAGGCCTATAGCATATGCAGCATATGGCATTCATTCTTCACACATAAATAGCACTTTTCAGTAGTGCTCAAAGCATGTCATTCCATGAGCGCAGCATTTATTTTTCAACTCGAATCAATGAGCCCAATCAGTCCTCCATGATAACAACATCATAAACCGAATAGGGCTGGCTAATAAGTCCTTCGTTTTGGGGTCATGCTCAGGTAAAACAATTTGGCTAATCTATACTTCAATATTTCCAAGTCCTAAGGGGTATAACATTTACTGGAATGACTAGAATTCTGATAGATTTTTAATGTAAAGACAATTTAATCGTATTATTATCTGTAATAGAAAGCGATGGGTTAGAAGAATCCTACATAACCAGCCCATAGGGTAAAATGTAACATCCATATATGCCAGCTATGTAAGCTTTTACATTGATTTATCCTGCAATAGATGTCATTCAAATGGTAACATACATTTTTGTCTTCATCTAATGCCTCTTAAAGGGAAAGTAATCTAAAAGTAACAGAATGAATTCAGATTACATTACCAAATTTGGGTAATCCAAAAGTTACATTACTGATTACAATCTTGGACAAGTTACTAGTGACTGTAATGGATTTCATTAAGAAAGTAACCTACCCAACCCTGCTTGACAGTTATTACATTCAAGAAATGTCTGAATGGTTACTTTGTTTGAATGGATCTGTGAATGTCCTTGTATACTGGAAGTTCAATGTGAAGTGAGTGTCTGTTGACTGGATGTATTTGCAGTCCCTGAAACAAGCTGCAGAGAGACTGTTGTAATTGTCAAGTTTCCTTTTTATTTTCATATTCTAAAATGCAAAGGACATAACAGGATTTGAGAATAAATCCCAGGTTGAGTGCACAAAAATGTTCCACTGCAAGCTATTATTTACAAGAAAAAAGGAACATACCGTATCTATATGTAATTCAACAGGTACCAATATTCAGTGTGGACCTTGCACACTTACTTAGACAAAATAGTAGAACGCGGACATGACAGTTGAATTCACTTTTCATCATGTTTCTGAACATAGCATACTAAAGGTAACAACAATTCAACTTTTAGTTTTGTGAACCATTCTTACACACAACTGTTTTTAAGGTTCACTATTAGTGCATTGAGGACCACTCTGTGCTTTATCATAATCGTAAATGGGATGTACCCTTTTTGAGGAATTTATTGTGTGCTCTCTGGAAATAGGCTCTGTTAAACATTAACAGGTAACATTGAACATAAAACATAAAACCTACCTTATCACTCAGTTAAACTTGCTACCCGTGTATACCAATGGCTAGCAATGAATAATAATCATTTGATTGTAACATCCTTAATTAAATAACCATATTATTTTTTTAGTGCTGTTTTTACAAAGGTCAGAATCGATGTTGAATGTAAAAATTGTTCTCGCTTGCAGCTTAAAGAATGATTCATTTGCTGCAGATGAACTGTTAGTTAGTCTCTGGTTTACAATATACTGTACACAGAATCATGATTTTGGTTGGGAAAAAAAGAGCATATTAACCAGAACTCAGTTTCAGTGTGATTTGGTCGACAGACAGTTTGTTTCCAGTGTCTATTCTTTTTAACAACACTGCATTCTGTTTTGGATTTATGTCTCCTACTAATAACAAGATACAAATTGATTTTTTAAAGCTATAACAATTCAGTTAAACACTATGCGTGCTATATCAAGATAAGCCAAAAACACTTACTATCGATTAAAGAAATAATCTGACATGAAATGTGACTATTGTCTGGAAAATGTTCAACACAGATGGGGGTTTAAATACATGAAATACATGATTACTTACTTTTTCAAACCTTCAGTAGGCAATAATAACGAAAGTGCTCTTTTGTCAAACCTGTAAAAAAATAATTTACACACATCCCATTGGCTGATTGGAGTACTTCATCACAAAATTAGTTTACAAATGTTCGTTTATCGATGGTCCTTTTCTCCATCCCCCATCCTCTTCCTCACCTATTTCCCTCCTCATCCTGCTCTGTACCTAGTGATGTGTTATTTGTTGAAGGGCAGACAGGCAGGCAGTGTGACAGTGGAGCAGGATGG
Source organism: Oncorhynchus tshawytscha (assembly GCF_018296145.1). Classification (NCBI taxonomy): domain Eukaryota; kingdom Metazoa; phylum Chordata; class Actinopteri; order Salmoniformes; family Salmonidae; genus Oncorhynchus; species Oncorhynchus tshawytscha. Next base: position 15,844,245 of record NC_056456.1, on the reverse strand, counting down.
GCCTGCTAGGGGCTCAGCCACCTCTCCCTCTAGCTCTGTCCAGGTCCCCTTCTCTGGGCTGTAGCATATGGTGGAAGACTTGTAGGCTCCCTGCAACATAATAATAATAATAGCGATGACCGAAATAGGGTTGCCGATTTTCTTAAATCAACCATAAATCCCCTTGTGACCAAGGGAATGGAAGCTTGTTATGTACAACAGTGAGTGGCAATTGAATGCAACCTTCACAAAAAATGTTATGACATTTATAAAACATTTCTAGCCTGTCTATCTATGGGTAACGGGGTTGACGTGTTATTCCAGACCCGCTCAGTTTTCCACCACCACCACCACAAAAAAAAAAAAATCACCATATTAAAACGAGAGTTCAGTTCACATACCAGTGTTGACCTTCAAATGAGGGACAGACATAAATGAATCACTAATCACATTGTTATTCATTTAATCTTCAAAAAATTACTTTGCCAAAGCAACAAAATAACTAAGGCTTTATAATGATGGTGAAACTTGGAGACATTTTTGGATTGTGGGTTGAAAACTTCCCTTTAAGTGATACAGAGTTGATGGAGGGACATTTATCTGATTTACTGAATTATCCATGTGGTCTATATTAAAGGGAATTGAATTTAAAGGGATACTTTGGGATTTTGGCAATGACGCCCTTTATATACTTCCCCAGAGCCAGATTAATTTGTGGATACCATTTTTATGTCTCTGTGTCCAGTACGAAGGAAGTTAAAGGTAGTTTCTCAAGCCAATGCTAACTAGCATTCGCGGAATGAATGATAGAAGTCTAAGGCTATCTACCAACATGCTAGCGGATAACCATGGACTTCCAGTCATTGTGCTAACATTAGGGAAGTAGATAAAGGTCCTCATTACCAACATTCCGAAGTATCCCTTTAATATAACAGGTTTTTAAAATTCAATATTGGTGCACAATTTCTACTTAAAATATCAAAGGGACGCAAAAGGCACTCTTTTTTGTGAAACGACCTACCTAGGTTTGCCGTGAATGAATGATATCAAGTTGAGAGTGAGATGGGTCTTTACCATGCTCCAGCTGTATCCGCCCACTAGGAAGATGCTGTCGTCCAGTATGCAACAGCCGGGGCCACTGCGGCCCTCCAGGATGGGCGTCTGGAGGATGTTCCACTGGTCTGCTTTGGGGTCGTAACACTCCACCAGCATCACATCCAGGTGAGAGAACCCTGAGCACAAAATAACACTTAATGATACATGCGATTGTAAATGGGATTTTACAGGTGAATAAAAAAAGAAGAGCGATCGCAGATAAAGTCAATCAAAATCTATTTGGTTTAATACAAGTTGCAGCCTCAGCACAGAAATGTCTAACGGGCCTTCTCTGAGGAAGAACTTATTAATCACACAGGCCTTAATGTTCTGTAAACGCCTGCCCGGGACCCTTGTAAGAAGTCACAACATCAGCTGCTACAGAATCACAGTGTCACAGATACATTATCACATGTCATCAAGGCAAAGGGTGGCTACTTTGAAGAATCTCAAATATAAAATGTATTTTGATTTGTTTCACACTTTTATCGCACTACATGATTCCATGTGTTATTTCATAGTTTTGATGACTTCACTATTTTTCTGCAATGTAGAAAATAGTCAAAATAAAGAAAAACCCTTGAATGAGTAGGTGTGTCCAAACTTTTGACTGGTACTGTAATATATATAAGGAAAATTCCACCCAAAAACGATCTCTTGGTATTTGTTTCATTGGTCCATTGTTGACAGTCCCAAAATGCTTTGCTTGCCGGCAATGAAGTTTTCAAGATATAAAACTTTCAAAATACAGAAATGATACATATGATGCAAAACAAAGTATCATATGATGTAAAATGTATCAAACGGGTATGATGAATGTTTTTTGATAGTTACATATCTTGAAAACTTGATCGCTGACAAGAAAAACATTTTGGGACTAGTTTTTTGGGTGGAAGTTTCCTTCAAAATACAAAAACATAATCATGGGAAGCACAAATAAAACATCACACATCACCCAGAAAAACAGTTTAATTCCTCCACAAGTCCCCAATCAATACTCTGAACTGCCCGAACGGCACCAGAACATGAATATGAAATGTATTTTGAGTTTATTCCAGCAATACGGCACATTAAAACTAAAACCAGATAGAGACCCTAGGAACTTCAAAAGTTAACCAATCCTGTGAACGGGTTAGGCAACTCAGGTGTCTATACTTCAACATCAAAGTTGGAATGTAATAGACTCCTACTGTTTTTACCAAACAAATGTCAATGTACTTCTGTACTTCAATATAGTTCTGACCGCCCCTCTCCTCTCTATGCGGGTTCAAGAAAATAATGAAGAAGAGAGGGAAGGAGATGGAAACTCACATTGGTGAGATATTCTGCAGCTAAAGGTAATGTGTCAGCCCATTAATTATTCAAATAGAAATTCACTATAATTTTAGGCTAACTCTGTAAGCCACTCTGCACAATCAATGAACAAACAGCATCGCCTAGGCCTATACATTATCTCCCAGACTCATGGATAGAAAGTTTAGAGCGTAGCATAAGGTAACAAGTCCATCCAGTATGCATGATACACTACACATTCAAAGGCGATTACTAGAATTGATTGAATTTTGAAGTATAGGCTAAACCAATTATGTACGAAAGATATCTTAAATAAATAAAAACACGTAAATGTTTTTCTTGCGTGCATATGTGGTAGGCTATATAATGTATAACAGCATTATGTTAATTCCATTTTTTTTTTACAGGCTTGGGTTCATAGGCCTATGCATATGCATAATATGCCTACAGGTGTTTTGAAATAATAATGACTTTAGAAAGCTCTGTCCATTTCGTTGTGTTAGGCTTTGAAACAACGTCCACAACTACTTTGTTTTCCACTCAGTTTCAACCTGTTGTTGGAACTTCTTTCGTCAAATTGATCAACCACATTGAGGTGAGTTTTAAAAGCACATACTGTTTTGATGATAAGTGTTTGATGTGATTTTCGAATGTATTTGCATTGATGTCAGAGTGGTTAGAGGGACAATAGAGTGCTGAGTACCAAGCCATCAGCGACCTGATGGTCGTTAGTGAGTTGGGTACTAAGGGCACGCAGGTCCAGAGTGCATAAAAGGAGATTATCGTGACTCAACGGTCACATAGAATTTTAATACAGTCATGACTCCCGGTGTTGTAATATGCTCACCGCAACAACCCTAAGTACAACTATTCAAAAAAATCCATCTTGTATTCCACGTAGTCTATTCTGCACAGTACAGTAGCTGAGACATGCCAGTCCTTACCTTTCAGATGGTTGCCCCCGATAGCGTAGAGGCGGTCGTTCATCCCAGCCAGGGCATGAATAGCTCTCTTTGTGTTCATATCCTGTTTCCTGGCCCACACATCCATGATGGGGTCGTAGCAATACAGCCAGGATACGTACTCTCCATTGTGGACTCCTCCTATAGTGGAATGGCAGATACACACATAAAGACCTATTAGCTGTGAATGGCAGGATCAGGATCCATGGACACATCACTCTGCTTTTGGAAAGTCTGTATGCATTGATAGGTGATATTTAGCAGTCCTGCACTCATCATAATACTACAGATCAGTAGATTTTGTACTCTCATTTTGACTGTGTCTGAGTGAATAATTTTTCAGCTTTTAATTTCCAACATGAACTAATTTCTCATGAATAAGATGATCAGTGGGTGTCCCTTGAAAAATAGGTATTTGGACAAATGGGACAACCTTGTAAAATAAAGGTTCTATAAAATGTGTGAGGTCTGACCTGAGATGTATATTTTCCCATTGTGCACTGCTCCAGCGTGTGCGGCTAGAGGCTGGGGCAGGGAGGACACGTAGTTCCACTCGTTAGTCTCTAGCTTGTAGGACTCCACACTGGAGAGGTAGCCTGACTCGTTCCTCCCGCCAATCACATACAGGTGCTTATCCAGGCAGCAGGCGAAGAAACTGGCTCTCCTGAACAGGAGGTGTCAACCAGACAACATAATTAAAATAAGCAGGACAGTGTGTGTGTGTGTGTGTCAGTGGTATGCACAGTTTTGCGGGGCCCACCCACAAGGTTCGAGCAAGGGTCACATCTGTTTTGATGTTGCCATGGGGCAGAGAGAAAAATGTGCAGTTTTATAGCTAATCTCATGCTATTTTACACATTTTGCCATGAGGCTGAGAGAAAATGCTGCTGTTATTGGGCAAATTTCCTGCTATTCTACACATTTTGCCATAAGGGTGAGGTAACATTTTGCGGTTTTAAAGCACATTTCCTGTAATTAAAAACATATATATAGCTCTTGGGCCCCCCCAGGGGCTGTGGGGGTGTGTGCTATGCCAGTGGTGTGTGTGTGTCAGTGTTCATTTCTGCAGCTATTTTAGATTGAGTTCTGGTCTTAAAATATATTCGGTCTAAGGCACCGCATCGCAGTGCTAGAGGCGTCACTATAGTCCCGGGTTCGATCTGCAGCCTTCCGCGACCGGGAGACCCATGAGGCATAATTGGCCCAGTGACGTCCGGGTTAGGGGAGGGTTTAGCCGGCCCGGGATGCCCTTGTCCCATCGCGCTCTAGCGACTCCTAGTGGTGGGCCGGACACATGCACGCTGACTTCGGACGCCAGCTGTAAAGTGTTTCCTCCGACACATTGGTGAGGCTGGCTTCCGGTTTTAGCGAGCAGTGTGTCAAGAAGCAGTGCGGCTTGACGGGGTCGTGTTTCGGAGGACGCATGGCTCTCGACCTCCGCCTCTCCTGAACCCGTACGGGAATTGCAGCAATGGGATGACTAACTACCAATTGGATATCATGAAATTGTGGAGAAAAAGGGGTAAAAAGTAACAACACAAATATATATATATTTTAGTCTTAGTCACATTTTAGCCTTTTCATCCTTCGTTCATTTTAATTATTATCAGTCGCCGAAAACGCTGGACAATTTTAGTCTGGTTTAGTCAGTCATTTTCGTCACATATTAGTTGGTACATTTCTTAGCTCTTACTTGCACCATGTGCACACTCAGATAGCCTTGTCCAAATAGAGGCGCCACTATCACCATGTATACCTTAGCTAGTAACCAATGCCAGCCATAATTTACCATAGACTATAGGATATAAATCCTACAGGTTATACAATTTAGGTTCCGATTTTTTCAGCATCATAACCATCGAAGGGGTTAAATAACAGTGATGTCCTTGAAAAGTGGAGAACATGAGCTTTGCAACAATGTCAGAAGTATTACTGCAGTCCTAATATTCAGCAAAACTCATTATTGCCAAAACAGATGAATAACAGCGCACATGGCAAAACAGAGCTTCTGATGTGAAAAAGCAAAGATGATGACAGACATTATTGTTTCTAATTTATGTTTAGTTTGTTACAAGTGCATCCGTTCAAAACAGAGACGAGTGATTGAAGTGACCGGGAGCTGTGAGTGTGTGGGGAGCCAGATCAATGCAATCAGCCCACGCAACAGAAAGACTTTAGCAGCCAATGAGAGGATTGCGTTATATATTATGCACAGGGATGCATGCTTATGATTGGACAAAACAGATGAAAAGGCGTTTCATGTCAAATGGAATGACCATTAGTCTCACATGGAATTCTCATCTCGTTACCTTTTCGTAAACTAAAATGAAAAGCCATTGGTAATAGTTCTCCTTTTTTCAGGGCATCTCGTTATTGTCATTCGTTTTCATCAGGAAAAACAGTTTGTTGAAAAGTATTTTTCATCATAGGTATTGTTGACGATATTAACACTAATGTGTGTGTGTGTGTGTACGGCTGTTACGGTGACCGTATTAACACCACAACGGCAATCACCAGTCGTGACGGCAGTCAAATTCCACGTGACCATTTAGTCACGGTAATTACTGTAGGATTCTGCAAGTTAGTAGCATATCAAACTTGCTAACTCCACACTATTGCCCCTCTAATCACTCTGACATCAATGCAAATGTAATCGTAAATCTAATCAAAAACTCCATAAGAACCTATAAGCTTATGTTGATCAACATTTCAAAATCAAATCAAATCAAAGTTTCTTTGTCACGTGCACCGAATACAAACAGGTGTAGACCTTACAGTGAAATGCTTACTTACAGGCTCTAACCAATAGTGCAAAAAATATAGTATTTGGTAAACAATAGGTAGGTAAAGAAACAACAGTAAAAAAGACAGGTTATATACAGTAGCGAGGCTACATACAGACACCGGTTAGTCGGGCTGATTGAGGAAGTATGTACATGTACATGTAGATATGGTTAAAGTGACTATGCATATACGATGAACAGAGAGTAGCAGTATAGTAAATGCAGATAGCCCGGTTAGCCAATGTGCGGGAGCACTGGTTGGTCGGCCCAATTGAGGTAGTATGTACATGAATGTATAGTTAAAGTGACTATGCATATATGATAAACAGAGTAGCAGCAGCGTAAAAAGAGGGGTTGGGGACACACACAATGCAAATAGTCCAGGTAGCCATTTCATTACCTGTTCAGGAGTCTTATGACTTGGGCGTAAAAACTGTTGAGAAGCCTTTTTGTCCTCTAGACTTGGCACTCTGGTACATCTTGCCATGTGGAAGTAGAGAGAACAGTTTATGACTGGGGTGGCTGGGGTTTTTGACAATTTGTAGGGCCTTTCTCTGACACCGCCTGGAGTAGAGGTCCTGGATGGCAGGCAGCTTAGCCCCAGTGATGTACTGGGCCATACACACTACCCTCTGTAGTGCCTTGCGGTCAGAGGCCTAGCAATTGCCGTACCAGGCAGTGATGCAACCAGTCAAGATGCTCTCGATGTTGCAGCTGTAGAAACTTTTGAGGATCTCAGGACCCATGCCAAATGCTTTAATTGCTCGGGGGGCGTGCTCGGTCCTCAAGGTCCTCGAGGGGCGTGCTCGGTCCTCCTTTTCCTGTAGTTCACAATCATCTCCTTAGTCTCGGTTACGTTGAGGGATAGGTTGTTATTCTGGCACCACCCGGCCAGGTTTCTGACATCCTCCCTAAAGGCTGTCTCGTCGTTGTTGGTGATCAGGCCTACCACTGTTGTGTAGTCTGCAAACTTAATAATGGTGTTGGAGTCATGCCTGGCCATGCAGTCGTGGGTGAACAGGGAGTACAGGAGGGGATTGAGCATGCACCCCTGGGGAGCTCGTGTTGAGGATAAGCGTGGCAGATGTGTTGCTACCTACCCTCACCACCTGGGGGCGGGCCATCAGGAAGTCCAGGATCCAGTTGCGGAGGGAGGTGTTTAGTCTCAGGATCCTTAGCTCAGGGATGAGCTTTGAGGGTACTATGGTGTTGAACGCTGAGCTGTCGTCAATGAATATCATTCTCACATAAGTGTTCCTTTTGTCCAGGTGGGAAAGGGCAGTGTGGAATGCAATAGAGATTGCATCATCTGTGGATCTGTTTGGGCGTTATGCAAATTGGAGTGGGTCTAGGGTTTCTGGGATAATGGTGTTGATGTGAGCCATTACCAACCTTTCAAGCACTTCATGGCTACGGACGTAGGGTCTGTAGTCATTTAGGCAGGTTGCCTTTGTGTTCTTGGGCACAGGGAGTATGGGCGTCTGCTTGAAGCATGTTGGTATTACAGACTCAATCAGGGACATGTTGAAAATATCAGTGAAGACACCTGCCAGTTGGTCAGCACATGCCCGGAGCACACATCCTGGTAATCCGTCTGGCCCCGCAGCCTTGTGTATGTTGACCTGGTTAAAGGTCTTACTCACGTCGGCTACGGAGAGCGTGATCACACAGTCGTCCGGAACAGCTGATGCTCTCATGCATGCCTCAGTGTTGCATGCCTCGAAGTGAGCATAGAAGTGATTTAGCTAGTCTGGTAGGCTCGTGTCATTGGGCAGCTTGCCGCTGTGCTTCCCTTTGTAGTCTGTAATAGTTTGCAAGCCCTGCCACATAAGACGAGCGTCGGAGCCGGTGTAGTATGATTCAATTTTAGCACTGTATTGACGCTTTGCCTGTTTGATGGTTCGTCGCAGGGCATTGCAGGATTTCTCATAAGCTTCCGGGTTAGAGTCCCACACCTTGAAAGCGGCAGCTCTACCCTTTAGCTTTGTGCGAATGTTGCCTGTAATCCATGGCTTCTGGTTGGGGTATGTACGTACAGTCACTGTGGGGAAGACGTCCTCGATGCACTTATTGATAAAGCCAGTAACTGATGTGGTGTACTCCTCAATGCCATTGGAAGAATCCCGGAACATGTTCCAGTCTGTGATAGCAAAACAGTCTTGTAGTTTAGCATCTGCTTCATCTGACTACTTTTTTATAGACCGAGTCACTGGTGCTCCCTGCTTTAATTTTAGCTTGTAAGCAGGAATCAGGAAGATCGAGTTGTGGTCGGATTTACCAAATGGAGGGCGAGGGAGAGCTTTGTATGCGTCTCTGTGTGTAGAGTACAGGTGATCTAGAATTGTTTTCCCTCTGGTTGTACATTTAACATGTTGATGGAAATTTGGTAGAACTGATTTAAGTTTCCCTGCATTAAAGTCTCTGGCCACCAGGAGTGCCACCTCTGGGTGAGTGGTTTCCTGTTTGCTTATTTCCTTATACAGTCGACTGAGTGTGGTCTTAGTGCCAGCATCTGTCTGTGGTGGTAAATAAACAGTCACGAAAAGTATAGCTGAAAACTCTCTAGGCAAGTAGTTTGGCCTGCAATTTATCACAATATACTCTACTTCAGGCAAGCAAAATCTAGAGACTTCCTTAGATTTCGTGCACCAGCTGCTGTTTACAAATATGCACAGACCGCCCCCCCTCGTCTTACTGGAGTGTGCTGTTCTATCTTGCCAGTGCAGCGTATATCCTGCTAGCTGAATATCCCGCTAGCTGAATATCCATGTCGTCATTCAGCCACAATTCCGTGAAACATAGGATATTAGTTTTTGATGTCCCGTTGGTAGGATATTCGTGATCGTACCTCGTCTAGTTTATTGTCCAATGATAACACGTTGGCGAGTAGTATTGACCATAACGGCAGCTTTCCCACTCGCCTTTTCTGGGTCCTGACCAGGCATCCGGCTCTTTGTCCTCTGTACCTGCGTCGCTCCCTCTTGCAAATAACGGGGATGTTGGCCCTGTGGGGTGTTTGGAGAATGTCTGGTACATCTTGCTTGTTGAAGAAAAAATCTTTGTCTAATCCGAGGTGAGTGATTGCTGTCCTGATATCCAGAAGCTCTTTTTTTGCCATACGATACGGTTGCAGAAACATTATGTACAAAATAAGTTACAAATAACGCAAACAAAAAATAGCACAATTGGATGGGCGCCCGTAAAACTGCTGCCATTTCTTCCAGTGCCATTTTGGCTATGCAATCGCGCAAGAAAACAAAAAAACACTAAAACACTAAAAAAGTGGAGTATTCCATCAGCTTTCTATAAGCTAGGCCTGCTATAGTTATTTATCAACTTTCCTCATATTAAGCACATTGCTTTGCTTTACAGCAGGAGTATAGCCTACCTGGCTGGCATGAAAATGAACCACGGAAAAACATCCTACATTCGCTATTTAAGTGCATAGATTACATGTATTTTTTTCCGCTGCCCCTGTTTCGAGACAGGTGCATGATAATGGTCCATTCTAAATCAAAACTAATTTCACACATACATTGTTGAGTACATGTTGAGTACAAGCCAAGATTAAATCAAGAGTTGTCTGATGGGTGACAATATTAGCCTATCACTAATTAATTATATATTATCACTTGTGAATGATGCACAGTTTAAGGCAAACAGCGCATGTTTTTTTTAACTGGCATATATACTCAGCACGTGAGTTTCAAGTTTGGGGAAGACCATTTTCACCATAAAAATGCTCCTTTATAATATCATGCCACGTGGCTAGGTTTTTAGAGGATTATGGGTAACACAATGTATGCATGTTTTAAAAAAAAAAAAGGTTACTTCTATATTAGTATTAAGAAGCTTGCCATAAGGTGTAATGGATCATGATGAACGGTCAATGATGAGACGACCCATTCCCACAAATCCAACACCTAATGGTAGAGGCAAATACAGTATCCTGCTATGCTTGCTGTGGATTGAGCACTGTGCTCAGCAATGCCTGCCAAAATGCGTTAAACTGGTCAAATAATCTGATACATGTAAATCGTTTTTAAATATGAAAATACACCAGAACAAGTGATCCAATTCTGCACTAGACAGGATTTGAAACAGCATAATAGTGTTTAGGAGCTTTAGAGAGGAAACACCACAAAATAAGGTATCTAATTCTGCACTAAACAGAACTCGAAACACCAAATTAGTGTTTTCTGCCTTTCGCAGTAATGCTCCCAGTCCCTGGCAAGGTGTTGCACAACACTTGATTAAAGTGGTGTTACAAGACACCATGTAATGTTTCAAAACATCCCAGGATGAAGTCTTTCTATACTCCAGAAAAGTTCAGATTTCCTCTCCTTAAAAGTGTAATGTCACACACAGACACCGTAATCATTCAGTGTTACTAACCAGTGGAATAATGTACACATCTATCTATCTATCTATCGTATTGCATTACTTTGTCAATCTTGTTCGCATTCACTTACCTTTCCTGCATCGGGGGAAGTTGTATCCAACTGTTGAATCGTGGATCATAACGGCTGACATGATTGGTGCTGTGCTTTCCTGCAAAATACACGACATAATCAAGATCCATAAATAGTTCATATGGCCACACGTATCTAATCAAACAATGTTGATGGGAAATAAAGTGCAAATTATGAATATAAATACTAAACATTTATATATATTCATTTGTATTACTACTGGTATTAGTAGTAGTATCAGTAGTGATGTTACCATTGGGGTTCCACTGGTCCTCTCCACCCAGAAGTAGTATGAAGTTTTCCACCTCCACCACACAGTGATGGGCACTGTTGTAAGGCATTACTGGAAGACACAACACAACATAGTGGAGGATGTCAGAAACGGTTATAAAAGGACACAGAATGGTGCAGGACATACAGTTGAAGTCAGAAGTTTACATATACCTTAGCCAAATACATTTAAACTCAGTTTTTCACAATTCCTGACATTTAATCCAAGTAAAATGTCTCTGTCTTAGGTCAGTTAGGATCTTATTTTAAGAATGTGAAATGTCAGACAAATAGTAGAGAGTGATTTCTTTCAGCTTTTATTTATTTCATCACATTCCCAATGGATCAGAATTTTACATACACTCAATTAGTATTTGGTAGCATTGCCTTTAAATTGTTTAACTTGGGTCAAATATTTCAGGTAGCCTTCCACAAGCTTCCCACAATAAGTCGGGTGAATTTTAGCCCATTCCTCCTGACAGAGCTGATGTAACTGAGTCAGGTTCGTAGGCCTCCTTGCTCGCACACGCTTTTTCAGTTCTGCCCACACATTTTCTATAGGATTGAGGTCAGGGCTTTGTGATGGCCACTCGAATACCTTGACTTCGTTGTCCTTAAGCCATTTTGCCACAACTTTGGAAGTATGCTTGGGGTCATTGTCCATTTAGAAGACCCATTTGCGACCAAGCTTTAACTTCCTGACTGATGTCTTGAGATGTTGCTTCAATATAGCCACATCATTTTCCTACCTCATGATGCCATCCATTTTGTGAAGTGCACCAGTCCCTCCTGCAGCAAAGCTTCCCAACAACATGATGCTGCCACCCCCACAACATGATGCTGTGCTTCATGGTTGGGATTGTGTTCGTCGGCTTGCAAGCTTCCCCTTTTTCCTCCAAACATAATGATGGTCATTGTGGCCAAACAGTTCTATTTTTGTTTCATCAGACCAGAGGACATTTCTCCAAAAAGTACAATCTTTGTCCAAATGTGCCGTAGTATGGCTTTTTTATGGCGGTTCTGGCGCAGTGGCTTCTTCCTTGCTGAGCGGCATTCCAGGTTATGTCGATATAGGACTTGTTTTACTGTGGATATAGATACTTTTTTACCGGTTTCCTCCAGCATCTTCACAAGGTCCTTTGCTGTTGTTCTGGGATTGATTTTCACTTTTCGTACCAAGTACGTTCATCTCCAGGAGACAGAACGTGTCTCCTTCCTGAGCGGTATGACAGCTGCGTGGTCCCATGGTGTTTATACTTGCATACTATTGTTTGTACAGATGAACGTGGTACCTTCAGGTGTTTGAAAATTGCTTCCAAGTATGTACCAGACTTGTGGAGGTCTACATTTCTTTCTGAGGTCTTGACTGATTTCTTTTGATTTTCCCATCATGTCAAGCAAAGAGGCACTGAGTTTGAAGGTAGGCCTTGAAATACATCCACAGGTACACCTCCAATTGACCCAAATGATGTCAATTAGCCTATGACATATCATTTTTCTGGAATTTTCCAAGCTGTTTATTAAAGGCACAGTCAACTTAGTGTATGTAAACTTCTGACCCACTGGAATTGTGATACAGTGAATTATAAGTGAAATAATCTGTCTGTAAACAGTTGTTGAAAAAATTACTTGTGTCATGTACAAAGTAGATGTCCTAACCGACTTGCCAAAACTATAGTTCATTAACAAGAATTTTGTGGAGTGGTTGAAAAACGAGTTTTAATAACTCCAACCTCAGTGTATATAAACTTCTGACTTCAACTGTAAGTCAGAAACTTAATAAGAAAACCTGGGATAATTGATGAATCATATGTTCGTAAACTGAGCATGCTCTTGCAGTTTAAATGCTAGAAATCCATCAAATATGAACATTAGCACAAAATCAACCAAAAGATTCAAAACAATTAATTGTTGTAACTTATTCAGACATTGGTGTGTTGGGGTTCTTATGAAAAGTCAACTGACATAGAATCTTGAAGCGTTGAGTGTTGCTGGTCTCTGCTGGCCATCTATGAACATCTGAACGTCTTGAAATGCCACATGTACTCTTAAATCTCTGTCTGGTACAGCCAGAAGAGGACTGTCCAACCCCTCAGAGACCGGTTCCTCTCTAGGTTTCTTCCTCTCTAGGTTTCTTCTCTGTATGTGTCTTCCTAGATTCTTGCTAGCTTCTCTCGGAATGTTTCTCATTTTAATTTGTATCACCTTTTGCATGGACTATTAAAGTAACTGTCCAGTTAAAATCTTGTTTTTAAAAGACAATATTATTTTAATTTATACCCAAATAAAGTTGTTGACTAATCCTATACTCGTATTTGAGGCCAAAGCATAAATTTGAGAAAAACCCTTAAAAAAAACACCTCAAACTTGTATCTCAACAGATCGTTTAAAAAATGCTTGCTATTTCCTTATACAGGATGATGTCCTCCTCCTGTGGACAATGAGCTGGCCAATAAGCGGTCTATTCGCGTGAATATTTTTAATGCCCACACCATTCCAACACAGAAAAGCTGCTTTTTAAAATACTTAATTACAATTTTTGGGAAGGAAAACTATTTCACTCATATTGTAATTAACTAAAGTCAGCTGTACAACTGAAATGTGTGTTCCGCATTTAACCCAACCCCTCTGAATCAAAAAGGTGCAAGGAGCTGCCTTAATTGACATCCATGTCTTCAGCACCCAGTGGGTGTGTGGGTTAACTGCCTTGCTCAGGGGTAGAACAGGGGTAGATTTTTTTATCTTGGCAGCGAAGGGATTCGATCCAGAAACTTTTCAGCTACTGGCCCAATGCTCTAACCACCAGGCTACCTGCCACCCTGTCATAAGTCATAGAAATATAGAAACTCTGCAGATCCTTTTAGCGTTTCTTTGGGGATTATCGATTTTTACTGCTGTAGGCTGCTGTTTGAGTTTAGCGCAATGAGTTTTAAGCTACAAAATCTGACTATTCCACATTGAACCAGCCCCCTCTGTCAAACGCAAGTTTGCTCCATTTAACACATAATCCCTCAATAACAAAAACCTAATTATCAATGTCATCACAGAAAATGCAATCGTTGTCTGAATGAAACCTTTGTACTAAACCCAAAGAATTTCTGTCTCTCAACATTTCTGCCTCTCCTGGCTACTACACAGGGAAACATCGCTCCACAGGCCCTGCAGGGGGTATTGCTGTTCTCCGCCGATCAGACCTACATATGTCATTAACGCAGGTACAGAATCTGACCTTATTTGAATGCCTAGCGCTCAAACTGTCTGGCCCAAAACCACTGCTCCTCATTCTGATATAAAGGCCTGCCAAATCCTCCCTTGTCTTAGTCTCTGAAGGATCTAAGGTATTAACATCTTCCTGATCCACAGTGCTGCTTGGGGACTTAAAGGTGTTTTATATATACATTACCAGTCAAAAGTTTGGACACCTACTCATTCAAGTTTTTCTTTTCTTTTTTACATTGTAGAATAATAGTGAAGACGGCATCAAAACTAGGAAATAACACTTATGGAAACATGTAGCAACCAAAAAAATTGTTAAACAAACTCATCCCAAACCATCTCAATTGGGTTGAGGTCGGGTGATTGTGGAGGCCAGGTCATCTGATGCAGCGCTCCATCACTCTCCTTCATGGTCAAATAGCCCTTACACAGCCTGGAGGTGTGTTTTGGATCATTGTCCTGTTGAAAAACCAATGATAGTCCCACTAAGCACAAATGATGGTATGATGGGATGGCGTATCGCTGCAGAATGCAGTGGTAGCCATGCTGCTTAAGTGTGCCTTGATTTCTAAATAAATCCCTAAAAGTGTAACCAGCAAAAGCACACCCACACAATCACACCTCCTCCTCCATGCTTCACAGTGGGAACCACGCATGCGGAGATAATCCGTTCACCTACTCTGCGTCTCACAAACACACGGCGGATAGAACCAACAATCTCAAATTTGGACTCATCAGACCAAAGGACAGATTTCCACTGGTCTAATGTCCATTGCTCCTGTTTCTTGGCCCAAGCAAGTCTCTTCTTATAATTGGTGTCCTTTCGTAGTGGTTGCTTTACAGCAATTCAACCATGAAGGCATGATTCACGCAGTCTTCTCTGAACAGTTGATGTTGAGATGTGTCTGTTACTTGAACTCTGTGAAGTATTTATTTGAGCTGCAATCTGAGGTGCAGTTAATTGCCCATTTCTGAGGCTGGTAACTCTAATGAACTTATCCTCTGCAGCAGAGGTAGCTCTGGGTCTTCCTTTCCGGTGGTGGTCCTCATGAGAGCCAGTTTCATCATGGCGCTCGAAGGCTTTTGCAACTGCACTTTTGCAACGGCTCTCGTCAAAAGGAGTGGACCAAAGCGCAGTGTGGAAAGTGTTCATGATTTTTATTTTCAAAAAACACTCAAACAAAATAGCAAACGTGAAAACGAAAGCACACAGTTCTGTCAGGTACAGATACTGAACAGAAAACAAGATCCCACAAAACCCAAAAGGAAAATGACAACTTATATGTGATCCCCAATCAGAGACAACGATAGACAGCTGCCTCTGATTGGGAACCACACACATGGCCAAAAACAAAAAAATTGAAAACATAGACTTTCCCACCTGAGTCACACCCTGACCTAACCAAACATAGAGAATAAAAATTATCTCTAAGGTCAGGGCGTGACAACTAGTTCTTGAAATTTTCCGGATTCACTGACCTTCATTTCTTTAAAGTAATGATGGACTGTCATTTCTCTTTTCTTATTTGAGCTGTTCTTGTCATAATATGGACTTGGTATTTTACCAAATAGGGCTTTCTTCTGTATACCAACCCCATCTTGTCACAACACAACTGAATGGCTCAAACGCATTAAGAAGGAAAGAAATTCCACAAATGAACTTTTAACACGGCACACTTGTTAATGGAACTTCATTCCAGGTGACTACCTCATAAATCTGGTTGAGAGAATGCCAAGACTGTGCAAAGTTGTCATCAAGCCAAAGGGTGGCTACTTTGAAGAATTTCAAATATAACATGTTTTTTAGTGTGTCCAAACTTTTGACTGGTACTGTATATCCACATTATGAGGTTGGAATAATACTGTGAAATTGTGAAAATTATGATGCTCTTTTATTGTAAGTGCTGTTTGAATTATCAGCTTGTTTTCGTGGGAAATAGTCTTGGTGGGAAGTAGTTTTGGCCACAAGGTGGTAAATTAGACCAATTAGAAAGACACTTCCAAACCTCTCTGCCAATAACAGCTCGTTTTCAGTTATCCCCTCCCCACTCAAGCCACTCCCAGACAGTCCTAGCAAAATTCTTTCTTGAGAAATTGCTCTTTGCTAAGAAGTTTCTTTTTTACCATTTTAATTGAAAACAATCACAGTAAGGTAAATGTTACCCAGAAATTATTTGATTTTTAGATTAAAACGTCTGCATTGGACCTTTAAAGTGGAACTGGCAGTATTTTAACTACTTTGTAGATATGAAACAGACAATCATAATATCAGTCAAAAATATCAAATTCCTAGTCCATGCTTCTAAACCAACTTTATAAGATGTTTTAAAAATAGGTTCTATTTGACTCAAAATTCCATGATGTACAGTAAGGCATTCTTGGCAGAATAGATGGATGCAGTTCAATGCGTGATTAATATAATTCATGAATACAGTATATTTCTTTGTAGTCCCAAAAATATTGCTATCAGATTGCAAATCACAGCTGACCTGGTACATTGTTTGCTGCCTCCACCCATTCGGGATGCAGTGTTAAAATTTAAATGACGCAATATTTTGAGAAAAAACGGACGACTGTACTTACGGCTGGGAATGTCAATGCAATCAATCTAGCAAGGGCATTGATCAAAAGTCAGTCATAACGTGGCTAATAGGCTAGGACACACAAGGGACCATAAATGAGTCAACAGTTGTCATCTACTTTATGAAATTACAGCCTGATGCACCAGTGAATTCAACTTCAATTGCGCTGCTTTTGTGTGTCCCGTAAACACCGCTAAGTGTACAGACACATGCCAGAGTCCTAGCTAGGCTACCAAACTGTTGCAGTCTGGCTTTGGTTTTTAAAGCTTGACCATGAATAACCAAAAAACAAAACCTGGAACAAAACACCATGCAAAGGAGAAACATGTAGGTATATTACAGCAACATTTGAGCAGGTAGCCTAGGCTGGCTACCACTCGTGGAAAAAGTATCCAATTGTCATACTTGAGTAACGCTTGGGTAACGCTGCCTTAATAGAAAACGACTCAAGTTAAAGTCACCCAGTAAAACAGTACTTGAGTAAAAATCTAAAAGGATTTGGTTTTAAATATACTTAAGTCTCAAAAGTAAATAGAATTGCTTTAATATAAAGTAAAAGTATGAATCTTTCCAATTCCTTCTATTAAGTCAACCAAACGGCACAATTTCCATTTTTTAAATTTCATTTACGAATAGCCAGAGACACACACCAAGACTTAGACATCATTTACAAATGAAGCATTTGTGTTTAGTAAGTCCACCAGATCAGAGGCAGTAGGGATGACCAGGGATGTTCTCTTGATTAGTGTGTGAATTGGACAATTTTCCTGTCAAAATGTAACTTTTCAGTGTCAGGAAAAATGTATAAAGTAAAAAGTAAGTTATTTTCTTTAGGAATGTAGTGAAGTAAAAGTCAAAGTAAAGTACAGATACCAAAAAAATGACTTAAGTAGTACTTTAAAGTAAACCCTTAAAATAACAGGGATGAAAAGAAAGGTGGAGAGAGGACGGAGATAATGAGACAAACGTAAGTCTCCCGAAAGCTAAGACGAGGAAATATGACGAAGCATATGTAACGCTTGGCTTCACTGTGACTACGGTGGGAGGCGAGGAAAGACCGGTATGTTTACTGTGTCTAAAAATGTTGGCAGCGGACAGCATCAAGCCAAATAAATGAAGGCGTCACTTAAAGACATTACACCCCAATCACGCTGTTAAGCCGCTTGAGTTTTTTCAGCGAAAACGTGCCGAATATTGCCAACAATCTTCCCGCTTTGTGAATGCTACTTCAGTAAACCAGCGAGCACTATTAGCATCATATAAGGTGGCGTACCAAATTGCTCAGTGCAACAACCCCACTCCATAGCAGAGGAGCTGATACTGCCTGCAGCATTAGACATGGTCTCTGTCATGCTGGATGACGCAAGTGCTGCAAAAATAACAACTATCTCTCTGTCCAATGACACTGTCGCCAGACGTATAAATGACATTGCTAACGGTCTTAAAGAACAGCTGGTAGATAAACTCAAAGACAAACGTTTTGCCTTACAGTTCGATGAAGCAACTGACAGCAACAAAGACTGTTTGTTTATCGCTTATGTATGTTTTGACATGACAAACTCCCTGTGTGAGGATCTACAGCTGAAGAGCTATTCAAAATGCTGGACTGCTGAGAATGGGTTAAAATGGGAGAACTGCATTGGTGTTTGCAGTGATGGTGCACAGACCATGGCAGGGACGAGAAAAGGACTTCGGGCACTCATCAAGAAGGCCTCACCTAATGCTGAGTGGACACACTGTGTTATACACAGAGAAGCACTGGCATCAAGGCACCTTTCCTCTGAATTAAGTGAGGTTATGACTGACATTGTAGGTGTAGTCAAATTTATAAAGACCAGACCACTAAAAACAAGAGTCTTCTCTGCTATTTGTGAGGAGATGGGAGCGGAACATCAAGCTGTGCTGTTTCACAGTGAAGCAAGGTGGCTGTCACGAGGAAAAGTCTTGTCCCGAGTTTTTGAGCTCAGAGAGCAGATAAGAATGTTTTCGGAGCAGGAGCATAAGTATGATCTCGCAGAAAAATTTAGTGATGAGAACTTCCTGGCCTACCTGAGTGATATATTTGGAAAGCTAAATTAACTAAATCTCCAGCTTCAAGGGAAAGATAAACACTTCCCTTAGGTCACAGACAAGATCAGCTCTTTCACTCGAATGCTTGCAATGTGGGGCAGGCGACTTGATGAAGGAAATACTGATTCATTCGAGAACCTGCATGAATTTGTTGATACTACTGACTATGATGCCACCTCAGCGATTCCATATATTAAGGAGCATATTTCATCACTGATGGGATTCTTTAAAAAGTACTTCCCTGAAAACAGTTCCCAATATAACTGGGTGAGAGATCCTTTCAATGCACCAGCTCCAACTGGTTTCAGCTCTGCAGAGGAGGACCGGTTCATTGATATGACGTCTGACTCCACATTGAGACTGAGGTTCACATCACAGACACTGAGTGAATTCTGGCTGAGTGTAGAGAGGCGGTATCCACTCTTAGGGCCAAGGGCCATGGGCATTCTTCTTCCTTTTGCAACATCTTATCTTTGTGAGACTGGCTTCTCTGCTGTTGCTGCACTGAAGACCAAGTACAGGTCCCAGCTAAGCATTGAGCAGGAGCTGATTATATTTTATTTTATTTTTCAGTATCAAATGGTCAAAAAATGTTTACAGTTTAAATAAGGATGGAATTTTTTTATTTAATTTCAGGCAAATTGATGCACTTTAGTCTTTTCTGTTACAGACTAAAAAACAATGTTAATAAAGTTATTCTTTGTTGTAAGTTGATCTATATTTCTTTCTTTTTTTGTTTTATTTAACGTTAATAAGGATACAATGTTATGCAGAGGTGTACTTATAACAATTTTATAGACAAATTATACTATTTACAGTCACGGCGGAGAGTTGGGGGGCGCAAAATATTTACTTCTTCCTAGGGGGGTGTAACAGAAAATAATTGAGAAGCACTGCTGTAAGCAGACATTATTAAGGGCCATATGTTTTCAAACAATGGCCAGTTTGGGTCGCAGTTGCAGGTTGAGAAAAAATAAGAATCATCTACTGTATGTCTGGCCTGCAAATTCCTTATTTTTTTCAATATGGCCCATGCGCTGATTGAGTTTGACACCCCTGGGCTAGCTTATCTATTTATTTAGCAAGCTAAAAACATGACGCCTAACGTTAGCTAGCTAACTTGCTTCTGGGAAGATGTTATGTCATTGGAGGAGTGGGTGAGTGACCGACCTTTTCCCATCATATTGTAATTTTCGGTGGGTACTGGCTACAGCTAGAGATGCAGATGTCTTTTGGTTAGCTAGCAAGAAAGGTGAATCGCTTTGCTAGCTAGGCTGAACTTGAACAAATGCTATCCATATCTCTTAGTTGTCAACCAAATGTATCTGGCATCGATCAAATGGGCAGGGAGGGAGGCAAGTTCCAATTCAGTTGTCAAAGCGTGGGTTGGGACAAGCATGCATTGGCAGGCAAGCTGCAGAAGTAGGAGCTGGCTATTCCCCATCATTTATCAGTGCAATTTTGATGGCCAACTAGCTGAAAAAGTTTGAGAGGGTTTATCTAATGTTCCCTTGTTAGAATTTAGCTCATCTTGCTCTGGCTAGCATTAGTTGTTGATCTTGTTGTTGTTGATGTTCATAGGCAACTGAGGGAGAGAGAGCCTACCTGGTTGTTTGCTCAATAGGACTGTGAAGTTCCCAAATCTAAGAGGACTCCCGTGGTATTTACATCAATCAATCAAATGTATTTATAAAGCCCTTCTTACATCAGCTGATGCCACAAAGTGCTGTACAGAAACCCAGTCTAAAACCCCAAACAACAAGCAATGCAGGTGTAGAAGCACGGTGGCTAGGAAAAACTTATTTGCAGAAATCCATTCAGGTGTATTTTGTGGCTTTTGGCGAATGCGTTCTAACGATCTAAAGTTGTGCTGTTGCTACTGACTGTAAACACACAGTCCAGTTTAAAGTGAATGATGGCAGGCCCGTGTGGCAAATGGCTTGTTTGCATATAGGCCTACTGTAGCTCTGATTGGCGCAACGGTCTGCGTAGACTCCGGTCCTGGACAAGACAAATGTTTTTGTTGTTGGTTTTATTTACTGCAGTGGCTTTCCCACCCTGTATTGCTATAGAACTTTCACAAATCGTTAAATATAAATCATTCCCAAACATTCCATGAATTGACGAAAAGGTGAAAATGACCATATCTTAGTGCTCGCTTGTCAGAAAATGTAAAACATTGTGTCATATTCTTCCTGGGGGTGTATATGAACAGATTTTTTATGTTGGTTTCATGTTGCTAAAACGATGTAAGTTCCACTTTAAACATCCATGTGGACTCCAGCACTTGTGAGTTTGCGGCGGATTTCCTTTCCCTGTTGGACTGTTTCAATTTCACACAGCATGTGAATTTTCCAACTCAGTCCAAGGCATCACCCTCGGCCTGGTGTGCTCCACTGGCATAGCTCCCGACAATCTGTATGGCCTGGAACGCACCATTTCTGACCACATAGCCATCCTATTTAATCTTTCCATCCCCCTCCCCAAGACCCTTAACAAATGCACCATCACCCTCAGAAACATCAAACCTGTCAACCCCCACCCCCCCTGCCCTGAACCTCTCCTGACCCCTGTTGGTGACCTGGTTTCCAACAACAACAAAGTGGTATCCTCAAATATGGATCTACTGGCCCCTGTTAAACCCTGTGTCTTCACCCCAGTATACACCCAAACTACGTACCATAAAGGCTGCCGGCCGCTGTGTAAGAAAACAGGGCTCACAGTACATGTTGAGGCATATAAGGATCATGTCTCAAACTACGAAGATGCTCTCCACAAGGCCAAGTCTAACCATGTAAACAACTCTCGCCAAAGTGGTCAATGAACTACTTCTAGCGGCTGACTTAGGCAATCTCAACCTCCTCATCCCTCTGGACCTACTGTATCAGCTGCCTTTGACACTGTTTGCCATTTCATCCTCCTTGAAAGAATGGAGAGGACTCTTCTGGGAATCACTCGATCAGCCCTGGCTTGGTTAAGGTCCTACCTGCCCGACAGGCAGCAGTTTGTGACCCTGAGGTACTTCAAATCCGCCCACGCACCTGTCCACCAGAGGGTCCCCCAAGGCTCAGTCCTAGGGCCTCTCCTTCATTATCTACATCATACCCCTCGGAGAAATCATCCGTCAACACAGTCTCCAAGTCCATTGCTATGCTGATGACACAGAGATCTATGTTCACTCCAAACTCACCTCTGACCTCCCCCATCATCACTCATCAACTGCCTAAAATAAAAATGATGGATGAGGTCAAACTTTCTGAAGATCAATGGCAATAAGGCACAGGCCATGTTGGTGGCCCTCAGATCTCTCTTAAAGAAGGTGGAGGAGTTTGACCTCAACATCGACGCCTGCCCTATCTCGGGGTCATCCTCGATTCAACACTCTACTTTGATGCCCACATTAAAACCTTCACTAAATCTGCCTTCTTCCATCTCAAGAACATTGCCAGCCTTCGCCCCACCCTTACAGACTCAGCTGCTGAAACACGTATACATCCCTTCATTACCTCTTGCCTGGACTATTGCAATGCTCTTCTGTATGGACTCCCTGCCAACTCCCTCAACAAACTTCAGTATGTCCAAAACTCAGCTGCGAGACTCCTCACCCGCACCAAACCCTGGGAGCACATCACACCCACACTCCTCCAATGGTTTCCAATCAAAATCCTTCTCCTCACTGACAAATCCCTGCAAGGCTTGGCTCCCTCCTATCTCTCCAACATGCTACACCCCCACCCACAGTATTCAAACCTCTGACTCTGGCCTACTGGTCACCCCACTCACCAGACTACTCTCCATGGGGGCCCGTGCCTTCATCTTTGCTGTGGGTATTACTGACGGTGGCTACCGATAAATAAATAAATAAAAAAACAGTGAAAAGTCCGGACCTATGATTTAAACATTCTAGAAATCATAAGTCAACTCGGTAGGTTTGGTACTATACTGTCATTTGTGCATGGCTACAGAAGCCTATAAGTTGGGTCTCCAAATTTCATCCAAAGTCATAAACTTCACTGTGGAAAAGGTGATATGTTGATATGCTTCAGTTTGCTGCCATATGACAGGTTTCCCATCTGTCTCCAGCGATCGTAAGGTAAAATAGATCTAAAACCATTGTAATTTATATTTACAATCCCCTCATCCAAACGGCTTACTCATTTACCTAGCTCTTATCAATTAAAAAATTACATTGCATGAAGAATGGTGTTATTTCTATCTGAAAAAAAAAGAAAGTAGATGTTGTTCCACTTGGAACCGACAGGTTGCTCGACCTTCATCATTCATCATTTCATTGTGCGTAAAGGCGGTTGAATTATGTGGGAATTGAGTCAAGATCAGAATACCTCCACAGCACCTTCAGTTCTTTGATCTCTACCCCAAACGAATAGTGGGTGAATAGCATGCTGTTCTCATGTTTAAGTTCAAGGTCAGAATACGCGTAGAGAGAAAAGTGCATAAAAATCTAATTACGTTCCATTTATGCGCACTTAGCTCGGGTCGGAGTCAGGTCCTTTGCTTTTAGTATTGCCATGTTTATATTTGCTATTTTATGTTTTACTCTGTAAGTGTCCTTGTATATCTTGAAAGGTGCAAATAAAATCTATTATTGTTATTATGACTAGGTTCCTGACTTATAGGGAGTTTTTCCTAGCCATTGTGCTTCTGCTATTGCCTCCGCATTGCTTGTTCATTTGGAGGTTTAGGCTGGGTATCTGTAAAGCACTTCGTGACAACTGCTGATGTAAAAAGGGCTTTAAAAAATACATTTCATTGATTGTTGTTTTATATTTGACAACACTCGGCAGCTCACAGGGCCAAAAAAACTCCCCCCAACCTCCCTGCCTGTACACTGTCTATATGTTAAAGTTGTCCTCCTATCCCTCTCATGTTCTCCTTTCCATCTTCCCCTGCTAAAGTGACCCCCATTGAGATGGAGAGAAATGGTCTTAGGTGACAGTCATAATGAACAGGATCATGTTCACTCAATAAATCTAGGGGCCCGTGCCGTGCTTTTGAGCGTAAATCAGTGAAATGGTAAGGCCACCTGTCTGTCTCCATCCGTCATTTCCACTGTCACCTCCCGCTAGTCTGATGGATCACAGTTGCTGTAAAATTAGACAGCCTTGAATCTAATTTATTTTCTTCACTCCCTCAGCTGCAATCTCAATCGCTGTGGCTAGCTGACATGCGAAAGTCTTCCATTCACTGAGGGGAGTCTAGCTCAGACAGATAGGGACTGACTAACACAGCTTTATCTCAGCTTTTAAACAAGCTTCAATGCCATACAACACTCCTTCCGTGGCCTCCAACTGCTCTTAAACGCTAGTAAAACCAAATGCATGCTTTTCAACCGATCGCTGCCTGCACCCGCATGCCCGACTAGCATCACCACCCTGGATGGTTCCGACCTTGAATATGTGGACATCTATAAGTACCTAGGTGTCTGGCTAGACTGCAAACTCTCCTTCCAGACTCATATCAAACATCTCCAATCAAAAATCAAATCAAGAGTCGGCTTTCTATTCCGCAACAAAGCCTCCTTCACTCACGCCGCCAAGCTTACCCTAGTAAAACTGACTATCCTACCAATCCTCGACTTCGGCGATGTCATCTACAAAATGGCTTCCAACACTCTACTCAGCAAACTGGATGCAGTATATCACAGTGCCATCCGTTTTGTCACTAAAGCACCTTATACCACCCACCACTGTGACTTGTATGCTCTAGTCGGCTGGCCCTCGCTACATATTCGTCGCCAGACCCACTGGCTCCAGGTCATCTACAAGTCCATGCTAGGTAAAGCTCCGCCTTATCTCAGTTCACTGGTCACGATGGCAACACCCATCCGTAGCACGCGCTCCAGCAGGTGTATCTCACTGATCATCCCTAAAGCCAACACCTCATTTGGCCGCCTTTCGTTCCAGTACTCTGCTGCCTGTGACTGGAACGAATTGCAAAAATCGCTGAAGTTGGAGACTTTTATCTCCCTCACCAACTTCAAACATCAGCTATCTGAGCAGCTAACCGATCGCTGCAGCTGTACATAGTCTATTGGTAAATAGCCCACCCATTTTCACCTACCTCATCCCCATACTGTTTTTATTTATTTACTTTTCTGCTCTTTTGCACACCAATATCTCTACCTGTACATGACCATCTGATCATATATCACTCCAGTGTTAATCTGCAAAATTGTAACTATTCGTCTACCTCCTCATGCCTTTTGTACACATTGTACATTGTATATAGACTCCCCCTTTGTTTTCTACTGTGTTATTGACTTGTTAATTTGTTTATTCCATGTGTAACTCTGTGTTGTCTGCTCACACTGCTATGCTTTATCTTGGCCAGGTCGCAGTTGTAAATGAGAACTTGTTCTCAACTAGCCTACCTGGTTAAATAAAGGTGAAATAAAATAAAATAAAATCTTCTCTGTGTGTTTAATGTGTGTGTGTGTGTGTGTGTGTGTGTGTGTATGTGTTTGTGTGTGTGTGTGTGTGTGTGTGTGTTTGTGTGTGTGTGTGTGTGTGTGTGTGTGTGTGGGCTGACACGCGGAGGTCTTCCATTGAGCCTCAGACAGATAGGGGAACTAACACAGCTTTATCTTGAATGAGGAAAGGGGATTATAGTCCCTGACTTCAGTGCATCACAATGGAAGGAGCGTGTAGGTGTCAGATTTCCTTAAATGCCTTAATATGTAACATTCAGTTGATTTTTAAAGATTTGAACGAGTGGATCTTTTAGTTAAATCAAATGTTATTGATCGCGTGCACCGTTGAGTAGGTGTTATGGCGGGTGCAGCGAAATGCTTATGTTCCTAGTTCCTATCAATCAATGCAGTAAATGTCAACAAGCACACAATAATCCAACATTTTACAGCAGAAGATATATAAATAATATGTTAACATAATTCAAGTGGCCTGTGTTCAATGACTATGTACATAGGGCAGAAGTCCCTAAGGTGCAGGGTACAGTGCCCGGTGCTATCTGGCTAGTGACAGTGACTGAGGGGCAGAGTAGGGTACTTGGCAGAGGGCAGGGTACTGAGCAGAGGTCATCTAGTGGTGGCTGTAAATCAGTCTGATGGCCTGGATATAGAAAGCTGTTTCTTGGTCTCTGGTTTGGGAAATGTCATAATTCCACTGTCCGGCAGCCCATGCAAGAAATTCATAAACGTAATCTCTCTCGGGAAAAAAGCACCTACACATTATTTTTTCCTTATTACTATTTGGTTCACAACAGTTGGGGGTTGTATAAACCTACCTGTATGACTCTACGGCCTGTGCAAGCATGTTTCATTTTCCAAACGCGATCTCTCCCATGCCAGTAGGCTAGCTAGCTAATAATTCACCACGGAAACCGGAAACCGTTAGAATTCCATTCATTCATTAACCAGTGCAGTGCGGCCTATGTAGGCCTATTGGATATTTATTCAATCATTATTTATTGGAGTTCTTATCTCTCATCATCGTTGAATCTCTGCTAGCTAGCTACATGCCAATGATTTGTTTAGCATAGCAAAGTCAAATGAATAGAATGATTCGAATTAACGACTGGGTCAAAACATGAGAAAATAACGCCCAGCCCCGCTTTGAGGATAACACCGTGCCATCGACGCAGCCCGCTACCAAGAACAGTGGGCTCTCATTCTCCATGGCCGATAAATTAGTCATAACTGAGTCAGATTTGTAGGCCTCCTTGCTCGCACACGCTTTTTCAGTTCTGCCCACACATTTTCTATAGGATTGAGGTCAGGGCTTTGTGATGGCCACTCCAATACCTTGACTTTGTTGTCTTTAAGCCATTTTGCCACAACTTTGGTAGTATGCTTGGGGTCATTGACAATTTGGAAGACCCATTTGCGACCAAGCTTTAACTTCCTGACTGATGTCTTGCTTCAATATATCCACATAATTTTCCTACCTCATAATGCCATCTATTTTGTGAAGTGCACCAGTCCTTCCTACAGTAAAGCACCCCCACAACATGATACTGCCACCCCCATGCTTCACTGTTGGGATGGTGTTCTTCAGCTTGCAAGCCTCCTCCTTTTTCCTCCAAACATAACGATGGTCATTATGGCCAAACAGTTCTATTTTTGTTTCATCAGACCAGAGGACATTTCTCAAAAAGTACGATCTTTGTCCCCATATGCAGTTGCAAACTGTAGTCTGGCTTTTTTATGGCGGTTTTGGAGCAGTGGCTTTTTCCTTGCTGAGCGGCATTTCAGGTTTTGTCAATATTGGACTTGTTTAACTGTGGATATAGATACAGTGCCTTGCGAAAGTATTCGCCCCCCTTGAACTTTGCGACCTTTTGCCGCATTTCAGGCTTCAAACATAAAGATATAAAACTGTATTTTTTTGTGAAGAATCAACAACAAGTGGGACACAATCATGAAGTGGAACGACATTTATTGGATATTTCAAACTTTTTTAACAACTCAAAAACTGAAAAATTGGGCGTGCAAAATTATAGGGATTTTTTTTGAGAGACCATACTCTTACAATGGAAAGTATAAGGTCATGCTGATAATTAGCTCCCTGGATGCAATTCCTATGGCTTCCACAGGGTTCAAGGTATGTTCAAGGTTTCAAGCTGGTAACTTCAAAAATGAATAAGAAATATCACTTTTAGTACAGGGACACTGTCTTGGAAATGTGTGTTTGCACGCGCTATGTAGACAGGACGCACCTGTTAAAATCGGTTTCCTATTGAACATACTTCCTTCCGTAAGAAATATTATAGTTTGATTACATTTTAGGGTATCTGAGGTGTAAATAGAAATGTATTTTGACTTGTTGAAACAAAATTTAGGGGTAGATTTTCAGATTCCTTTATCTGCATGTTGAAAGAGTGGATTACTCAAATTGATTGAGCCAACTAAACAGACTTTTTGGGATACAAAGAAGGATTTTATCTAACAAAACAACACTACATGTTATAGCTGGGACCCTTTGGATGACAAATCAGAGGAAGATTTTCAAAAAGTAAGTGAATATTTAATCGCTATTTGTGAATTTATGAAACCTGTGCCGGTGGAAAAATATTTTGATTTGGGCCACCATCCTCAAACAATCGCATGGCATGCTTTCGCCGTAATAGCTACTGTAAATCAGAAAGTGCAGTTCGATTAACAAGAATTTAAGCTTTCAACCGATATAAGACACTTATATGTACCTAAATGTTTAATATCCATAGTTTTTATGATTATTTATTTGAATTGTGCACCCTCCCGCTAGCGGGACGCCTAGACTTAGGAATTAAGAATGATGGAGGCCACTGTGTTCTTGGGGACCTTCAATGCTGCAGAAATGTTTTGGTACCCTTCCCCAGAGCTGTGCCTCGACACAATCCTGTCTTGGAGCGCTACAGACATTTCCTTCAACCTCGTGGCTTGGTTTCGCTCTGACATGCACTATCAACTGTGGTACCTTATATAGACAGGTGTGTGCCTTTCCAAATCATGTCCAATCAATAGAATTTACCACAGGTGGACTCAAATCAAGTTGTAGAAACATCTCAAGGATGATCTATGGAAACAGCTCAATTTCGAGACTCATAGCAAAGGTTCTGAATACTTATGTAAATAAGGTATTTCAGTTTTTTTTATACATTTGCAAAAATTTCTAAAAACCTGTTTTTGCTTTGTCATTATGGGGTATTGTGTGTAGATTGATGAGGAACAGAATATAGTTCTCCCATGGGCAAAGTATTTCAAAAGGGTTGATGATATGACTTAGTAGATGGATTATTTTTAAATTACGGTCCAAATAATGATGATCAACGCTTCTTTAAAAATTATAATAATAATTGATCAAGCTTACAAGCAATACAAGACTCTGTTATTATGGTGGGAGATTATAATATGGTTTAAATACCTCAATGGACCCTAAAGGAAATCACACTACAAACTATTACCCTCATGCACTTAAGGAAATCACGAATATCATGGATTTATTAGAACAAGTGGATTCATGGAGGTATACCAGAGGACCATTATTAGCATGTTTTAACCCTAAAAATGATAGATTATCAGATTCTCAACAATAAGTTCTGAAACAGGACCCAAGTGATAGAAAAAAAGATCCAGTCCATAAAAACAATTGGAGACCCCTTACACTTCACTGTTGTGATGCAGAAATTCTAGACAAATGGATAGCATGTCCTGGATAACATGTCCTAATCAGACATGTTTTAACATGGACGATACATTGGAGATAATGTAAGACAAGTACTGGAAACGATAGAACACTATGAAAAATCTGGGACACCAGGTCTGGTATTCATAGCTGACTTTGAAAATAGTTTTGATAAAGTACGACTGGAATTTATATATAAATGCCTGGAATATTTCAATTTTGGAGAATCTCTTCTTCAATGGATTAAAGTTGTATGCATCGTTACCCTAGGTGTAAAATAGTAAATAATGGCTACTTCTCAGAAAGTATTAAACTGTCAAGGGGAGCAATACAAGGTTGTCCACTATCGGCATATCTATTTATTATGGCCATCAAAATGTTAGCTATTAAAATCAGACATAACAATAATTTCAAGGGACTGGAAATCCAGGGCTTAAAAACAACGGTGTCATTGTACACTGATGATTCATGTTTTCTTTGAAATCCACAATTTGCATCCCTCCACAGCCTCATAGAGGATCTATACAATTTTTCTAACATCTCTGGATGACAACCAAATTATGATACGTAATTACTATATTACGTATTGGATCACAAAAATATACAACTTTTACATTACCGTGTAGTTTACCAATAAAATGGTCTGATGGTGAAGTGAACATACTCGGTATTCATATCCTGAAGAAAGAAATAATCTCACTACAATTTGTTTTATAGAAAGTTAGCAAAAAGAGATAAGCTCTTGTGACCATGGAAAGGAAAATACCATTTGTGGAAAAATCTCCCTGATTAACTCCTTAGTCATATCCCAATTTACCTTTTGTGGCCTACTTGTTTTTTAAATGAGCAAAACATATTACATTTTACTTGGAACGGCAAGCCAGACAAAATTAAGCAGGCCTATTTATATAATGAATATGAACTCGGAGGGCAGCACTTATTACATATTAAGCATTTAGACCTCTCACTAAAGGCTTCAATCATACAAAAACAATACTTAAATCCGAACTGGTTTTCTAGCACATTAGGAAGGATGTCTCACCCCATATTCAATAATGGCTTTTTTCCCATTATTCAGAATACAACCTCTCACTTTAGGTTATTTTAAAATGAAATAATCTAAAAAAATATCGCTATTTTAAAAACAAGCCATTGAAGGTTGCAATTTCAGTTTAATCCACCAGAAAATACTGAACAAATATGACAACAAACATTATGGTTAAATTCAAATATACTAATTGATTAAAAAAAATAATAATAATAATCTTTGTAAATTATATTATAAATATTTGACTGGTGGAGTCATGTCACACATGCAGCTAGCAAATATATATGGAAATCAAATAAAATAAAATGTTATTTGTCACATACATTAGCAGATGTTAATGTGAGTGTAGCGAAATGCTTGTGCATCTAGTTCCGACAGTGCAGTAAAAGCTAACAAGTAATCTAACAATTCCCCAACAACTACCTAATACACACAAATCTAAAGGGGTGAATGATAATATGTACATGTAAGTATATGGATGAGCAATGGCTGAGCCGCATAGGCAAGGTGCAATAGATGGTACAAAATACAAGTATATACATGTGATATGAATAATGTAAGATATGTAAACATTATTAAACTGGCATTATTTAGAGTGGCATTGTGTGAACAGGCAGTGGCTCGGGTGGTTGATGTCCTTGATTATCTTTTTTGGCCTTCCTGTGACATCGAGTGCTGTAGGTGTCATGGAGGGCAGGTAGTTTGCCCCCGGTGATGCATTATGCAGACCGCACCACCCTCTGGAGAGCCTTGCGAGGGTGGTGCAGTTGCCGTACCAGGCTGTGATACAGCCCGACAGGATGCTCTCGATTGTGCATCTGTAAAAGTTTGTCAGGGTTTTAGGTGACAAGCCAAATTTCTTCAGCCTCCTGAGGTTGAAGAGCACCTCCTCCCAGCTGCCCACTGCACTGAGGCTAGGTAACACGGTCACCACCGATAAATCCATGATTATCGAAAACTTCAACAAGAATTTCTCAACAACTGGCCATGCCTTCCGCCTGGCTACTCCAACCTCGGCCAACAGGTCCGCCCCCCCCTCCCCGCAGCTACTCGCCCAAGCCTCTCCAGGTTCTCCTTTACCCAAATCCAGATAGCAGATGTTCTGAAAGAGCTGCAAAACCTGGACCTGTACAAATCAGCTGGGCTTGACAATCTGGACCCTCTATTTCTGAAACTATCCGCCGCCATTGTCGCAACCCCTATTACCAGCCTGTTCAACCTCTCTTTCATATCGTCTGAGATCCCCAAGGATTGGAAAACTGCCGCACCCTGGACCCAAACTGTTACAGACCTATATCCATCCTGCCCTGCCTATCTAAGGTCTTCGAAAGCCAAGTCAACAAACAGGTCACTAACCATCTCGAATCCCACCGTACCTTCTCCGCTGTGCAATCTGGTTTCCGAGCCGGTCACGGGTGCACCTCAGCCACGCTCAAGGTACTAAACGATATCATAACCGCCATCGATAAAAGACAGTACTGTGCAGCCGTCTTCATCGACCTTGCCAAGGCTTTCGACTCTGTCAATCACCATATTCTTATCGGCAGACTCAGTAGCCTCGGTTTTTCGGATGACTGCCTTGCCTGGTTCACCAATTACTTTGCAGACAGAGTTCAGTGTGTCAAATCGGAGGGCATGCTGTCCGGTCCTCTGGCAGTCTCTATGGGGGTGCCATGGGGTTCCTATCCTCGGGCCGACTCTTTTCTCTGTATATATCAATGATGTTGCTCTTGCTGTGGGCGATTCCCTGATCCACCTCTATGCAGACGACACCATTCTATATACTTCCGGCCCGTCCTTGGACACTGTGCTATCTAACCTCCAAACAAGCTTCAATGCCATACAACACCCCTTCCGTGGCCTCCAACTGCTCTTAAACGCTAGTAAAACCAAATGCATGCTTTTCAGCCGTTCGCTGCCTGCACCCGCACGCCTGACCAGCATCACCACCCTGGATGGTTCCGACCTTGAATATGTGGACATCTATAAGTACCTAGGTGTCTGGCTAGACTGTAAACTCTCCTTCCAGACTCATATCAAACATCTCCAATCGAAATTCAAATCAAGAGTCGGCTTTCTATTCCGCAACAAAGCCTCCTTCACTCACGCTGCCAAACTTACCCTAGTAAAACTGACTATCCTACCGATCCTCGACTTCGGCGATGTCATCTACAAAATTGCTTCCAACACTCTACTCAGCAAACTGGATGCAGTTTATCACAGTGCCATCCGTTTTGTCACTAAAGCACCTTATAGCACCCACCACTGCGACTTGTATGCTCTAGTCGGCTGGCCCTCGCTACATATTCGTCGCCAGACCCACTGGCTCCAGGTCATCTACAAGTCCATGCTAGGTAAAGCTCCGCCTTATCTCAGTTCACTGGTCACGATGGCAACACCCATCCGTAGCACGCGCTCCAGCAGGTGTATCTCACTGATCATCCCTAAAGCCAACACCTCATTTGGCCGCCTTTCGTTCCAGTTCTCTGCTGCCTGTGACTGGAACGAATTGCAAAATCGCTGAAGTTGGAGACTTTTATCTCCCTCACCAACTTCAAACATCTGCTATCTGAGCAGCTAACCGATCGCTGCAGCTGTACATAGTCTATCGGTAAATAGCCCACCCATTTTTACCTACCTCATCCCCATACTGTTTTTATTTATTTACTTTTCTGCTCTTTTGCACACCAATGTCTCTACCTGTACATGACCATCTGATCATTTATCACTCCAGTGTTAATCTGCAAAATTGTAATCATTCGCCTACCTCCTCATGCCTTTTGCACACAATGTATATAGACTCTCTTTTTTTCCTACTGTGTTATTGACTTTTTAATTGTTTACTCCATGTGTAACTCTGTGTTGTCTGTTCACACTGCTATGCTTTATCTTGGCCAGGTCGCAGTTGCAAATGAGAACTTGTTCTCAACTAGCCTACCTGGTTAAATAAAGGTGAAATAAAAAAAATAAAAAAATATTGCGCCTTCTTCACCACACTGTCTGTGTGAGTGGACCATTTCAGTTTGTCTGTGATATGTACGCTGAGAAACTTAAAACGTTCCTCCTTCTCCACCGAGGTCCCTTCAATGTGGATATGGGGGTGCTCCATCTTCTGTTTCCTGAAGTCCACGATCACGTTGAGTGAGAGGTTGTTTTCCTGACACCACACCCCGGGTAACCTCACGTACTCCCTGTAGGCTGTCTCGTCGTTGCTGGTAATCAAGTCCACTACTGTTGTGTCGTCTGCAAAATTGATTATTGAGTTGGAGGCGTGCATAGCCACGCAGTCGTGGGTGAACAGGGTGTACAGGAGGGGGCTGAGCACGCACCCTTGTGGGGCCCCAGTGTTGAGGGTCAGCGAAGTGGAATGTTGTTTCCTGCCTTCACCACCTGAGGGTGGCCCGTCAGAAAGTCCAGGACACAATTGCACAGGGCGGGCTTGAGACCCAGGGCCTCCAGCTTGATTATGAGCTTGGAGGGTACTATGGTGTTGAATGCTGACCTGTAGTCAATGAACAGCATTCTTACATAGGTATTCCTTTTGTCCAGATGGGATAGGGCAGTGTGCAGTGTGATAGTGATTGCGTCGTCTGTGGACCTGTTGGGGTGATATGCAAACTGAAGTGTGTCTAGGGTGGCCGGTAAGGTGGAGGTGATATGATCCTTGACAAGTCTGTCAAATCACTTCATGATGACAAAAGTGAGTGCTACGGGGAGGTAGTCATTTAGTTAAGTTATCTTTGCCTTCTTGGGTACAGAAACAATGATAGCCATCTTTAAGCATGTGGGGACCACAGACTGGGATAGGGAGCGATTTAATTTGTCTGTAAACACACCAGACAGCTGGTCTGCGCATGATCTGACGATGCGGCTGGGCCAGCAGCCTTGCGAGGGTTAACACGTTTAAATGCTTTACTCACGTGAGCCACTGAGAAGGAGTGGGGGAGGCGCAGTCCTTGTTAGCGGGCCGCGACGGTGGCACTGTATTATCCTCAAAGTGGGCAAAGAAGGTGTTTAGTTTGTCTGGAAGCGTGACGTCGGTGTCCGTGACGTGGCTGGTTTTCTTTTTGTAGTCCATGATTTCCTGTAGACCATGCAAAATACATCTCGTGTTTGAGCCGTTGAATTGCAACTCCACCTTGTCCCTGTACTGGCATTTGTTAGATTGCCTTGCGGAGGGAATAACTACACTGTTTATATTCAGTCATATTCCCAGACCTCTTTCCATGGTTAAATGCAGTGGAACGCGCTTTAAGTTTCGTGCGAATGCCGCCATCCATCCACGGTTTCTGGTTAGGGTAGGAAATGTCTGCTCAACTCAAAATTACAGCCAACTAATTGCAGCATTACGGCAAAAAATGGAAGAGAGCAAGTGGAAGGGGGAGCAAGTAAGGAACTTTTCTGCATTAAAGACCAAAATTGGTTAAAGAAAATTGTGAATAATAGAAAATTATACCAGTTTATTTTAAGGTTTGACAACTGTGCCATTGGATTGCAAAATAGTTGGGAAGAGATTTTCTTTGTACCGATTCCATGACACATGATTTATGAAAAACGCTTGATTCAAAACTTACATTTTTTCAATTTAAATGATTATACAAAATCCTTGGAACCAATAGGGCGGCAGGGTAGCCTAGCGTTGGACTAGTAACTGAAAGGTTGCAAGTTCAATTCCCCGAGCTGACAAGGTACAAATCTGTCGTTCTGCCCCTGAACAGGCAGTTAACCCACTGTTCCTAGGCCGTCATTGAAAATAAGAATTTGGTCTTAACTGACTTTCCTAGTAAAATAAAGGTTAAAAAAAATAGAATGTTATATATAGGGGGGATAAACCATCACAGCTCTGCAGATTTTGCTGCGAAGAGACAGAACCATTAGATAATTTGTTTTGCTACTGTCCATACAGTATGTGACTTGATTTTGGTCACAGGTTCAGGAATGGCTAAAGAATTGCAAACATTTACCTAACTCTGCAAATAGCACTAATGGGTGATGTAAAAAGTCATAGTCAATCGATCAATAATATAATAATGCTCTTAACCAAAAAATATATAAGTTACAAACTTGAAAAACTATGAGGATAGAAAGGTTCAGAACTTGTGAAACATCTCAGCACAGTTGGAAAATACATGGAAAACAGAAATCAAAACTGGATGGTGTTCAGAGATAGATGGGAGGGGTTCAGTTGAAGGGTGGGACAAAAAACAACAAGATAACTAATGTAAAGAATACTGTGTCCGTAAAATGTACATAGATTGTATAAGCTGGAAGTAGTAGCCTAAATGTTGTTGCCCATTAGTTTACTCCAATTAGGGGAGTAAAATATATAATGAAGTAACATATATATTTTTTAGAACAGTGCATTCGGAAAGTATTCAGACCCCGTCATTTTGACACATTTTGTTACGATACAGCCTTATTCTACAATGGATTACATCATTTTCTCCCCTCATCAATCTACACACAATACCCCATAACGTCAAAACAAAAACAGGTTTTTAGAAATTGTTGCTAATTTATTTAAAAATACAAAACAGATAACTTATTTACATAGGTAACCAGACACTTTGCCTCCATTAAGGGGTAAAGGTAATAATATGACTCAAAACAGCGGTTTTACTATCCATAACACACATTCAAGTTGGCTAATTAATTTGATCAGGGTGTTGAATGATGTTGATATCAAACATTTTTGTCAATGAATTGTCCCCTAACTTACCACTGGAGCCTAAACAGTAAGACCACTATAGGGCACAAACCCAGCCCCTTAGAATTGGACTTGTCTTAGCTTTTACAGTACGCTCTCAGGCTCACTAGAGGGAGTTAGATACCTCGCATTGAAACACGTTTGGTCGGGGTCGACAGAATAACTCAACGGCAACTGGACCAACCAACGTTGCGTTACTACTGCCATCTAACGTCATTAGTGTTGCATCCCACCGCATTGCATTCTTTTGTTCAGTACTGTGCTTGGGATAACAATTTATTTTTGAAACCATGAGGTGTTAATGCAATGTTGACTCAGATACTGTAGAATCAGCCTGTGGACAGACAGTCACTACTTTAAATGAGCCACTGTCTTTGTCTTACTTTCCTCCCTTGCTTCTTCACGGTGCAATAGGTACACTAGATGGCAAGCAAGTGTTCCTCTAGTTTTAGAACAGACGAGCTGCAGTGATCTGACGCGACGAGAGGGATCAGATTTTCCTTAATCAAACGTTGTCCATCTCAGACTACGCCTTATTGAAAAGTTATGATTGAATGTTAATCATGCTCTATTCCACATCCGGTGTGTAGCAGCTCCATCAGGTGGCGATCGATGTGTTACGTTAAGGGGATAGAGGCTTCACTACAGACCCAGGTTCAATCCTAAACGGCTGCAATCGGGAGTCCCATAGAACAGTGCAAAATTGGCCCAGCATCGGGTTAGGGGAGGGTTACAAGTAGACCGTCATTATAAATAAGAATTTGTTCTAAACTGACTTGTCTAGTAAAATAAAGGTTGAATAAAAAGCTATACAGTGTATTTGTAAAGTATTCAGACCCCTTGACTTACAGCCTTGTTCTCAAATGGATAAAATTAAAAAGTTTACTCATCAATCTACACAATACCTCGTAATTACAAAGTGAAAGCAGGTTTTTAGACATTTTTGCAAATGTATTAAGAATAAAAAACAGAAACACATTATTTACATAACTATTCAGACCCTTTGCAATGAGACTCGAAATTGAGCTCAGGTGCATCCTGTTTCCATTTATCATCCTTGAGATGTTTCTACAACTTGATTGGAGTCCACCTGTGGTAAATTCAATTGATTGGACATGATTTGGAAAGGCACACACCTGTCTATATAAGGGCCCACAGTTGACAGTGCATGTCAGAGCAAAAACCAAGCCATGAGGTCAAAGTAATTGTCAGTAGAGCTCCGAGACATGATTGTGTCGAGACACAGATCTGGGGAAAGGTACCAAAACATTTCTACATCCAAGGTCCCCAAGAACACAGTGGCCTCCACCAATCTTAAATGGAAGAATTTTGGAACCACAAAGACTCTTCCTAGAACTGGCCCGCCTGGCCAAACTGAGCAATCGGGGGAGAAGGGTATTGGTCAGGGAGGTGACCAAGAACCCGATGCTTACACTGACAGAGCTCCAGAGTTCCTCTGTGGAGATGGGAGAACCTTCCAGAAGGAAAACCATCTTTGCAGCACTCTACCAATCAGGCCTTTATCGTAGAGTGGCCAGACGGTAGCCACTCCTCAGTAAAAGGCACAAGACAGCCCTCTTGGACTGAGACCATGACAAACAAGATTCTCTGGTCTGATGAAACCAAGATTTAATTCTTTGAACTGAATGCCAAGCGTCACATCTGGAGGAAACCTGGCACCATCACTACGGTTAAGCATGGTGGTGGCAGCATCATGCTGTGGGGATGTTTTTCAGCTGCAAGGACTGGGAGACGAGTCAGGATTGAGGGTAAGATGAACGGAGCAAAGTACAGAGAGATCCTTCATGAAAACCTGCTCCAGAGTGCTAAGGACCTCAGACTGGGGTGAAAGTTCACCTTCCAACAGGACAAAGACCATAAGCACACGGCCAAGACAACGCTAGAGTGGCTTCGGGACAAGTCTCTGAATGTCCTTGAATGGCCCAGCCAGAGCCCGGATTTGAACCCGATCGAACATCTGAAAACAGACCTGAAAACAGCTGTGCAGCAATGCTCTACATCCAACCTGACAGAGCTTGAGAGGATCTGGAGAGAAGGATGGGAGAAACTCGCCAAATACAGGTGTGCCAAGCTTGTAGCGTCATACCCAAAAAGACTGGAGGCTGTAATCGCTGCCAAAGGTGCTTTAACAAAGTACTGATTAAAGGGTCTGAATTGTTATGTAAATGTTATATTTCAGTTGGTTTTTTAAAATAATTTGCAAACATTTCTAAAAGCCTGTTTTTGCTTTTTCATTACGGGATAGTACTGTAATAGAAAGCTTGTTCTTTGTATTTGCAGAAGCCATTAGATCATTTGTTTGTGTTCTGTGCACATTATATACTCTGGAGTTCTACCATCAACTATTTACAGTTGACGTCGGAAGTTTACATACACTTAGGTTGAAGTAATTAAAACTCATTTTTCAACCACTCCACAAATTTCTTGTTAACGAACTATAGTTTTGGCAAGTAGGTTAGGACATTTTTCCAACAATTGTTTACAGACCGATTATTTCACTGTATCACAATTCCAGTGGGTCAGAAGTTTACATACACTAAGTTGACTGTGCCTTTAAACAGCTTGGAAAATTCCAGAAAATGATGTCATGGCTCTAGCTTTTGATAGGCTAATTGACATCATTTCAGTCAATTGGAGGTGTACCTGTGGATGTATTTGAAGGCCTACCTTCAAACTCAGTGCCTCCTTGCTTGACATCATGGGAAAATCAAAAGAAATCAGCCAAGACCCCCCAAAAAATTGTAGACCTCCACAAGTCTGGTTCATCTTTGGGAGCAATTTCCAAACGCCTGAAGGCACCACGTTCATCTGTACAAACAATAGTACGCAAGTATAAACACCATGAGACCAAGCAGCCGTCATACCGCTCAGGAAGGAGATGCGTTCTGTCTCCTAGAGATGACGTACTTTGGTGCGAAAAGAGCAACTCAATCCCAGAACAACAGCAAATGACCTTGTGAAGATGCTGCAGGAAACAGGTACAAAGGTATCGATATGCACAGTAAAACCAGTCCTATATCGACAAAACCTGAAAGACCGCTCAGTAAGAAAGAAGCCACTGCTCCAAAACCGCCATAAAAAAGCCAGATTACGGTTTGCAACTGCACATGGGGACAAAGATCGTACTTTTTGGAAAAATGTCCTCTGGTCTGATGAAACAAAAATAGAACTGTTTGGCCATAATGACCATCGTTATGTTTGGAGGAAAAGGGGGGAAGCTTGCAAGCCGAAGAACACCATCCCTTCCGTGAAGCACAGGGGTGGCAGCATCATGTTGTGGGGATGCTTTGCTGCAGGAAGGACTGGTGCACTTCACAAAATGGATGGCATCATGAGGTAGGAAAATTATGTGGATATATTGAAGCAACATCTCAAGACATCAATCGGGAAGTTAAAGCTTGGTCGCAAATGGGTCTTCCAAACGGACAATGACCCCAAGCATACTTCCAAAGAAGGACAACAAAGTCAAGGTATTGGAGTGGCCATCACAAAGCCCTGACCTCAATCCTATAGAAAACTTGTGGGCAGAACTGAAAAAGCGTGTGCGAGCAAGGAGGCCAACATACCTGACTCACTTACACCAGCTCTGTCAGGAGGAATGGGCCAAAATTCACCCAACTTATTCTGGGAAGCTTGTGGAAGGCTCCCCGAAACGTTTAACCCAAGTTAAACAATTTAAAGGCAATTCTACCCAATACTAATTAAGTATATATACACTTCTGACCCACTGGGAATGTGATGAAAGAAATAAAAGCTGAGATGAATCATTCTATCGACAATTATTCTGACATTTCACGTTCTTAAAATAAAGTGGTGATCCTAACTGACCTAAGACAGGGAATGTTTACTGGGATTAAATGTCAGGAATTGTGAAAACTGAGTTTAAATGTAGTTGGCTAAGGTGTATGTAAACTTCAGACTTCAAATGTACCATAAAATCAATATAATTATGAATTTTAGACTTATTCAATTCATTGTCAACATTTGCGGGAAAAAATAAATTTTAACATATTATTGGGCAAAAAAAGACCCACAAAATTATCTTTTGGCTTTGCAAGGTTTAACAAGACGTCCATGCATGTCCAATTACCAAATGGTTTTATCACCTTGGAGGGATGTTTTCTCCTTCCTTCCCTTGCTATCTATCTGGCATATTCAATATTTTATAATAATATATTATAACTTAATATTATTGTATTTTAAAGCAGCTGGACAGTAACATGTAATTATAAAATGTTAGATCTACACTTCACAAGATTATTAGATTATTATAAATCTGGCCATGCATCTTTGCCAAGAGATTTCAGCAAAAACAAGGGAAACCAGGCAGAAAGCTCCACGCCACAGGGCTGTTACTGTAAAGCCACGCTCAGTTTAAAAAACGTATGTTAAAAGTGATAGTGATACATCATTATCTCTAGGATTTAAGGAACTCCTTTTGTTCTTCCCTTCATTTTACCTGGAAATGAACCTGTGCTCAAGACAAAACCTTAGGAATGTTCAACTTGAAATAAACAACTTCTTAAAATCCTGTCATTGATTTGTGGTTGAAATCTGGTTAAATTATTATGTCGATTACTTTTTGTGAATTCAACCCAAACATCGATTGAAGGGACATTTCGCAATTGTTCAATTTAAGGTTCATTATCTTCAGCCCCACCACAACATCAACAAATGTGAATACGGTGTATTTGTATGTTTTGTAGTCAAAAATATGCACACCAGATGATCAACAATGTCATTAGAAGCAATTTTGACATCATCTGGTGTGCATTATGTGATTCTAACCAACTATAAGTAGGCAAAGGTTTGTAAACACTTATCTTCCTCTATCTTTCTGACCACAAAACATAGAAACACTCCATTATCACATAGGTTGAAGTTGGGGTGTTGCTGGAGATGATGAATATGAAGTAGAAAAATGTGTACGTTGACACGTTGGCATGTTGATTCCTCTTTATTAAATAAGCTTATAACAGAAAGAGC
Organism: Oncorhynchus tshawytscha; assembly: GCF_018296145.1. Taxonomy (NCBI): domain Eukaryota; kingdom Metazoa; phylum Chordata; class Actinopteri; order Salmoniformes; family Salmonidae; genus Oncorhynchus; species Oncorhynchus tshawytscha. The sequence goes on along the minus strand of NC_056456.1, from coordinate 15,803,619 downwards.
ATATCGGTAAAAGATCGGGTTTCTACTCACTAGTGAGGATCTTCCATGTCTTCTTCTCGTCATCGTAGTACTGGACCAGATTACTGGGGAGTCGATCGGGTCCAGGGGGCAAGCCACCCACCAACAACAGCATCCTCTTATTGGAACGAATCCTGGAGTAGTGTGGGTGAGGAGGTGTTGAGGGTTTCGGGGTGTAGAGGGGGTTGGGATTTGGAGCGATTCGGGTGGAGGCGTTGGGGTGTGGAGGTGGGTTAGGGTATGGAGTGGGTTGGGGGGGACAAGAGCCGGGAAACATAGATTACATAACAGATATAGATTAAATAAAACAACCAGTTGCACACATAAACATACAGAGAACCGTTTTTGTTGAGTAGAAAGCCAATTGTAACTAATCCCAACAACGTCATTGTGTTGGTAGTCATTGAATTGTAGCCCATTGTCGTGACTTGACTTTAACATTAATCTGAAGACTGTTATTTATCTAATTAACTAACTATGTTTAATTGTTGCCCAATTCAATTAATCATGTAACTAACTCATTAGGATCTGGGGCACCACAAGAGCGGTTCTTTAAAGAGTTACCATCTCCCGAATTAAACTCTAAAAGGTCTTTCCCAGTCACATCTATAACCAGTCAACGTATTAATCAGAACCTCATATCATGTCATTCTGAACAGTCATAACCTTGCATCTACAAAAACCTGAGCCTTAATTATGATTCAGTACTACACAAATTGGTTGAATTATTTATTTACTAGCTACTTAAATGGGAATACAGATAAACATACACACTCTGCACCGGTTATTGACTGGAGACTTAACACGCTGAAAACAGGTCCCTAGCGGAATGACAACAACATGGCTTCTTGTTAAAGAAAAGATAGAGAGACAAAGACACTTAACATTGCAACATTCAGAAACTACTACCACCTAAAGTAACCATATACTTTGCACACGAACCGCCGCCCGCTTTGAGAAAAAAATCATGAATGTATTTACGTGAAATGCCTGGGTTCGCCGGGGGTCTCTCAGTGAACCGGGCAGCCTTGGAAAGGGGGTAGGGAATTTTCTCGGCATGCTTGTAAGGCTCTGATAATCCGAAATGGGTTCCAACAAGTCTTCTACTGTTGTCCCTCTTCGTAGTTATCCGGTATACGGTGACTTGTCGTTGGGTCCTGAACAGAACTACAGCGTTGATGTTCCTTCCATTTTCTCTTGAAGATGCTTCTTTGAAGAAATAATGGCCAGCCGTATCGATGGTTCCCCAGTGTGGTGATGAGAGTAGCGTAATACGATGGTTTGAGGTTAAATTCACTTTCGAAGTAACTTTACTTAGGACAGCTAATCCGCCATACCAGTGATTGTCCGGGAGGTGAGTTTATCGTCTCCACCTCGTGTTGAGATTCAAAGTTCAAGCCATTTTAAACATGTAGCTGAAGCTTCACACTTTTCTGGTCCCGTGTTAACTTCTTAACCCATCCTTTATGCCCTTTGCTCGAAAGGGGCGGTTCCGGCAGGCTGGCACGCTCCCTGACCTCACTCCGGGGCGGTGACTACTCACTGTGCAAAGTTATGGAAAACACTTTTATCATTTTCAATATTACATGCACAACGCATAGTGTGGAAACTTCATATATGTAGTGTGTATACTTTCCAAGTTACAGTATTTCCTTCATAACATTTTTAATGACATCACAAAATAACAAACAAAATTACATTAGTATTCTATAGTTCGCCTCAGACCATTCCCCACGTTCTACGTTAGAAATATTGTTCCACTATTCGCGAGTTTCTGCAGGAAAAAGAGTCTGTTGAAACAAAGCACATTCCTTTGGTGAATCTTGAGAGCGCAGGCCTGGATCTTCTCCCTTCATGTACAACAGGACGTGAATGTCAAACCCCACTAGTTATTTTCTCCCCCCTCTGCAGATTTTCTCCCCCCTCTACCTGATCTATTTGGATTCTCTGGACAGTCATGACACCAGGGACAGTGCATTTGGAAAGTAGTCAGACCCCTTTCCTTTTTCCACATTTTGTTACGTTACAGCCTTATTCTAAAATGTATGAAATTAAATGTTTTCCTCACTAATCTACACACAATACCCAGTAATTACAAAGTGAAAACAGGTTTTTAGACATTTTTGCGAATGTATTCAAATAAAAAACAGAAATACATTATTTACATAAGTATTCAGACTGTTTGCTAGGAGACTCGAAATTGAGCTCAGGTGCATCCTGTATCCATTGATCATCCTTGAGATGTTTCAACAACTTTCATGGAGTCCACCTGTGGTAAATTCAATTGATTGGACATGATTTGGAAAGGCACACACCTGTCACCTATATAAGGTCTCACAGTTGACAGAGCAAAAACCAAGCCATGAGGTCAAAAGAATTGTCCGTAGAGCTCAGAGACAGGATTGTGTCGAGGCACAGATCTGGGGAAGGGAACCAAAAACATTTCTGCAGCATTGAAGGTCCCCAAGAACACAGTGGCCTTCATCATTCTTAAACGGAATACGTTTGGAACCACAAAGACTCTTCCTAGAGCTGGCCGCCTGGCCAAACTGAGCAATCGGGGGAGAAGGGTCAGGGAGGTGACCATGAACCAGATGGTCACTTTGATAGAGATCCAGAGTTCCTCAGTGGAGATGGGAGAACCTTCCAAAAGGACAATCATCTTTGCAGAACTCCACCAATCAGGCCTTTATGGTAGTGTGGCCAGACAGAAGCCACTCCTCAGTAAAAGGCACATGACAGCCCACTTGGAGTTTTCCAAAAGGCACCTAAAGGACTCTCAGACCATGACAAACAAGATTCTCTGGTCTGATGAAATCAAGATTGAACTCTTTGGTCTGAATGCCAAGCGTCACATCTGGAGGAAACCTGGCACCATCCCTACGATGAAGCATGGTGGTGGCAGCATCATGCTGTGGAGATGTTTTTCAGTGGTAGGGACTAGGGGACTAGTAGCGCGCACTGCACCCGGCCCGCCACAGGAGTCGCTGGTGGGCGATGAGACAAGGACATCCCTACCGGCCAAGCCCTCCCTAACGACGCTAGGCCAATTGTGCATCGCCCCACGGACCTCCCGGTCACGGCCGGTTACGACAGAGCCTGGGCGCGAACCCAGAGTCTCTGATGGCATAGCTGGCACTGCAATACAGCACCCTTAACCACTGCGCCACCCAGGAGGCCCAAGACTCTGAATGTCCTTGAGTGGCCCAACCACAGCCCAAACTTGAAACCGATGGAACATCTCTGGAGAGACCTGAAAACAGCTGTGCAGCAACGCTTCCCATCCAACCTGAAAATCTTGAGAGGATCTGCAGAGACGAATGGGAGAAACTCCCTAAATACAGGTGTGCCAAGCTTGTAGCGTCACACCCAAGAAAATTCGAGGCTGTAATCGCTGCCAAAGGTGCTTCAACAAAGTACTGAGTAAAGGGTCTGAATACTTAAGCAACTGTTTTTTATTTTTAATACATTTGCAAAAATTCTGTTTTTGCATTGTCATTATGGGGTATTGTGTGTAAATTGACAAGGGAAGAACATTATTGAATAAAAATTTTGAATAAAACTGTAAAGTAACAAAACGTGGAAAAAGTCAAGGGATCTGAATACTTTCCGAATGCACTGTAACTGTATTCTATATGGAAGATTTAGATAACAAAATAATGTTTCCCATCATTGTGGAAAATCCATATTGGCCAACGCTAAATGAGCTATATACAGTAGATCACAGCTGTAACGTCTTAACAATCACGCGTATGTACATGATAATACTTCCTATGTATTTGGTAACAACATGTTAATAATATTGTAACCTCTAAATACAGAAAATCAGCTTTGTAATATCACAGCTGTTTTTTCTCAGAATTTATGATAAAGCTTTCAATAAAGCTTGTTTTTCATTCGGTTTCGGTCTAAAGAGGGTTTACAGCCTAAAGATATCTGTTCAATTAGGTGTGAACTCATCAGAACTTTTCTACAGGGTGCCAGGGTTCCATACAGTGAGGCAAATAATATTATGACTGGACAATACACAGTAGATCAACTACTACATAAAATCTTGCTATTCCATTGGCAAAGACTCTCCATGTGATAGTTCTGAGCCAATTGTGCAGCGTATTCTTGAGCTGTGGGGTTGGTTTGTGAAACACAATTTCAGGGCCACATACTTTACTGTACATTGAGTCCAGTCATCTAATTAAGTGCAATGCAATTAAACAACTAACCACAAAGTAACAGTCGTTTAAACAACATTGGCCATTAATTCCAGGCATTTGCATCCGTTCTCGTTTTACGATTGACTAAATGACCGCCCTCTCATGCACCCACTTGGATACTGGCCGACTCGTGTTTTGGGGGGTTATTCTCACCTGCAAATGGCCACTAAACATAGATAAGGCTAATTCATTGAGGGGAGAGAAACAGTGGATTGTGATATGAATATGAGCAGTCTAGACCCTAGATCTGTGCTGTGTCTGGACCCATCTATGGGTATCTCACTGAGACTACGAGGCAATGGCTACATGCTACAGCACATGCAGGCCCTCTCCATTCCACATAACTTTTTATTGGATGTATTTTTTTGGAGTACTTTCCAAATGCACAGTAACCATTTTCTATATGGAAGACTTAGATAACAAAATAATGTTCCCTATCATGGAGAAAAGTCCATATTGGCCAACGCTATATGAGCTATATCCAGTAGATCATAGCTGTAACATCTTAACAATCATGTGAATGTACATGATAATACTTCCTAATAATAGTGTTACCTCTGAATACAGAAAATCAGCTTTGTGATATCACAGCTGTTTCCTCTCTGAATTTATGATAAAACTGTTTATTGGATTTCCACTTATGTGCTCTATAAAGATATTGTGAGAAATAAATAGTGAAATTACCCTGGTAAATAAATAGTACCCCACATCTGCAAGATAATTGTTGATTACTATTTTCTACAATACTGTGCGAATATTTTTCCAATCATATAGTCTACTGTTTCTGAATGAAGCAGATAACGTTAGACAAATATAAAAGTCAAAATTGCTCCATAATACTTGAGACTTATAATAACTAAATTGTGTTCTATAAACAACGGCATCATAAAGCACTGCCAATCAATCATCTTCCTGTCAACATCCTGTCCATTAATTATCTCTGAAAATGCTCATCATGACAAACAGACCATGACAAGCATACCTGGCCATGCAGTACTGTATCTCCCATGGTTGTGTACTGTAGGTGAGGCAGACCAAGCAACTTTCCTAAGTATGGATCACTCAGACCTATAACTCTATAACCCATGAGTTGTTTTCCATGCCTTGCTAATAAAGAAATATACCTACTGGTTGTGTATAAATAGGTTATATATATATAGGTATATCTATATATATATATCTACCCAGGTTATGTCAACACAAATGTTCACGTGCTCTTATGTCATATTTTTACATGTGTGCCTACGTTAAGTTATGAGTGACCTATATATTTTTGGAATATATATAGGAAATAAGAATAATTTCTTATTTCAGAAGAAATGCCTGAATGTACTGTACAACTATTGACTGAATGTATGTTCCTCCATATGTTCTGCAATTAAAACCTTTACAGAGAAAAAACTATTTTACCAAGAGTTAACTAAGTTATATAGTGTAGCGTTGGAATTGAGATGGTATGCAAAATAAGGTAGACCATTCTAAAGCATCCTCACTAACCCTAACCATATGCAAGTATGCAATATTAGTACCTTTACTAACCTTTGCTAACAACATCTTACACACCACTCCTAACCCTTATTTGTGTGTGTGTGTGTGTGTGTGTGTGTGTGTGTGTGTGTGTGTGTGTGTGTGTGTGTGTGTGTGTGTGTGTGTGTGTGTGTGTGTGTGTGTGTGTGTGTGTGTGTGTGTGTATCTGTCCTCACCTGCTGGCTGTGGTCTGCCTGCAGTGCTGTCTGAAGGGCATCAGGTGGTAGTTCATGGCGTCCATCAGCAGCTTCTGGCATACAGGGTCACTCCTCATGAAGTCAACCGACTGCACCCTCTCCACCAGCTCTGGGGCCGGGATGAGGGCGAAGCGCAGCCTCTTCATCAGGTCCGGGGCATAGTGCATGCGAGTCTCCCGGTCATGCTCCAGCCAGAGGACCGACATCTGGAAGAGGGCCAGCTCCGACTCCACCGGGGGCGGCAGAGCATCCAGCATGGCGCACATCTCCTCAAAGTTCAGCAGCAGCACATCTTCCACCAGGTATTTGTTGGCCAGCTTCTTGGTCTCGTCCAAGCCGTGCAGCGCCGCGATCTTGCAGATCTGCTTGTAGTTCTGCACAGAGATCTGGTCGTTGAGGAACTGCACGCTGAGCTTGGTGATCTGAGGGACGTTGAGGATCTTGCTGACCGAGAGCACCTCTTCCACAGTGTCCAGGGAGAGCGTGACATTGGCAGTGTACAGGTACTCCAGCACTAGCCGTAGTCCGATGGAGGAGCAGCCCTGAAGGACCAAGTTGTTGATGGACCGGGGGCTGGCCATCAGCTTGTCATCTGGGGAGGAAGACGGGGTACCACTGCTCCCCTGGTCTTTGTTGTTGTTGTTCCCCTCGTTGTTGAGCATATGACTGCTGGAGAAGAGAGACCTGAAATACTGTGAGCAGGATGCCAGCACGGCTTTGTGGCAGTGGAACTGCTGTCCCTGGGCAGTGAGAGTCACATCACAGAAAAGCTGTTTCCTCCATAGCAGGTTGAGCCCGTGCAGCAGGGTGTCACTGTGTGTAGGGTCAAAGGTGGAGGTTCTATCACCGGATCTGGACATGACTTCCTGACTGTTAACGCCACCTAGGCAACAAATACACCATGCAAGCCATTTAGCCTACCGCTAGCCCATTTATTTGTGAATAACATAACATAATATCATCATTACAGTCAGGATGGAATTGTCTCTAATACCTTCACGTTATACCGAGCAACATGGTTAAATGGTGGATATACACACGACTGAACTTGTAAACCGTCATGCTGCTCCCTCCGATATTATTCTACAGTGAACAATATCGTTCAGTCCGGTATCATTTGAACTTTGGCTCAGGTCGGAAGAGAAAACAAAAACGTATAGTCCCAATAATGTGCTATTCCCTTGATATTGTCAGTCGTTCAAGACAAGATCATTTTAAATGGACGCTGTTGTTTGAAGCGCACTGTCAAAACAAAATATTATAGGAGATGCTGCATCGCCTTATTTATCTTCGATAACGCAATTTAAGTTGTTGGATAAGAGGAAAAGGCAACCCCTACGGTGCCGTGCACGGATACTATGCAGCATTCAGCTAACACTTATCGTTCTCCTCTTATCTTGCTGCACTCCCACAATGAGGAAATTTACACATCCACAAATGCACGCACGGAGTGATACAAAAGCAATTAGTTTGTCCCTCACACAGCCGACATCATCACTGTGCGTGTGCGTTTTCCCTTATACCTGAGTTACGACTATACAGACGTGAGTATCCGAAATTATGAATTCAATGCAGCTATCCCTCACATATAAATGAAACACGCACATGGGTATGTTGCTGTATAACGCCAAACATGCATTTACTGTATGAAATATGTTTGTAAACTTGATATAAGCGTCCTGTACTACCTCGTTTCATAGTCGCCACATTTTCTAAAGCGCCTGTCACAACTAAATGATGTGAGCAGCTTGCTTGAGAACAAGCCAAACTTACCTGACTTACGATCTTGACAAAAAAAGAAAGTAAAGCTTTAGGTTCCCAATATTCTCACTTGGCTTTCCTTTGTTCTCCTTTTTCTTTTGCTGTATTCCTTTCCTTTAAAAGTCTATGGTCGGTGCCTCAAAATAATGATTGATTTCAACTCATAAAGTCACTATTTCAGGTTATTTGTTGACGTTGGTAATTTGTTCTTCTGAATTAACAAGAAGTGTGTGAGTGTGTGAGAGGGAGCTGTGCTTTCTGCAAGAGAAGAAGAAGAAGAAATATACGTGTGACAAATTATGCTACCAAGAAACAACACATCATTATCCTTGGGCCTGGGGCTCAGTGAGTCGTAACGAGAGTAATAGGAAATCCACGGTTGGGGAGAGAAACGGTCGTGCATGGCCGGTGGAGAGAGACCATGCAGGGGTATGGATGCTGAAGAGACTCGCAAAATTATGGCTCAAGGCTATTGTAAAAACTGTCGAGCGTAAATGACTGCGATTTCAAACATCTATGGAAGAAAGAAAAGAGAAAGGGGGAGAAAAACCGAGTCTTTCCCTCGCTGTTATAGAGAGAACCGTCAAGTTTTAGTGCGCATTGCTAATTAGTCAATTTCTCTCTGCCTTCACAGCCCGACGACTTTGCTGCTGAGCTGAAACTGCTAATTTCTGGGACCAGCCTTTTTTTGGCTGTGAACTGGATGGATGAATGGCTTGTCTCGCACAAATGACAAAAAGGCTGCCTTAATCTCCATCACCAAAATAACCCCTCATCTCATTCTGCTCCTGCTTAGTCCTTCAAAAGATGCTCTATACAAACTTTAGTGCTTTATATGCATCACATTTGAACATAGAGTATCGTATTACATGTATAATACTTGTCAAAATTGAATTATGAAACACATTTTTCTATGTTTGACAAATCATAAGGCCATCATTCCAGTAACCAGCCACATTGTATCAACTTAAATTCCTATGCATAAAAACATCCATTATATTATTATCTAAAAGCAGAAGTTAACTTTCAGATACTTGTAGCTTGATAGACTAATTATTGTGGCATGGATATAGTCCTGCATGGATATAGTCCTGCTGTAGAGCCTACACAATAGAAGGAATGAGTGTAATATGAACCGGACTCACATGATCCATCCTGTGTGGATAGGTTTGATGTAAGTAGATACTCTTTCTATATATTCCGCCTACACATCACTACAAATGAGCCCATACAAAATAGGCCTCAACCTATTTTGACAGCATTTGTAAGTCATTTCACCTTATAGTTGGTGTACAGATGCACTGTCAACTTGAATAAAGACACACCACATATTTGTCTGATATTTGGTCTTTTATAACTCATATTCAGGTGGGTCAATGAGTCAGCCATCTTCAAGGCCTCAATGAAGGAGCTCTTGAACACATCCACTGTTATGAGCATGTTACATATGTTAAAAAGCCATACATAATTCTGTTTCTAAAAGTTTTGTTGTAACACTACACGCATCTTGGGCGGTAACATCTTATGTCCAGAACTGTCTGGTTCAACTTTTTGGTGTTTCCACTATGTAGTACCGTATCTTATCACTTACAATTCAATTGTCATTCTTAATTGACTATATGCTGCATTAAAATGTATGCCTCATCACAATTGTCATATCGAGGGGCCATGTGTAACGAAGCAAGTCAATCAAACATGTATTTCACACAAAGTAAACGGTGAAAACAAAGCCTTCAAGCAAATCAATTTCAAATCTGTTAAAGCACTTATTAGGTTGGACTGAACTGTCAATTAAATGAAGAGCTCAATTGGAGCAAAAACCTGCACATCCAGTTGTCCCCTGGGACGAAAACTGACAGATACCTCCTCACAAGTTCGAAAATGACAGATAGGGATAAATGGGCTTGTTCACGTACTATGAAATAGAGTAACACCACAGGCAACCATCAGATAATAGCAGGCCACGCAAACAGTGGGTTTATAACGTTGTTCAAAGATAATCCTTCTTGATGCCTTTTGATGGTTGAATGTTTGACAACAGGACAGGACCACTTCTCAACTCAGTGTGGTGTATAAGATCATGTTGTTACCAGAGCCATTTGTTCTTGTAAAGTGGAACCAGGCCATCTGAGCATCCTGCGTACTCATCTGGTGCTTTGGCTGTACATGTTTCAAGCAATTGTCCATCACTAGATATTGTTAAATGAATTAGTGTTTTATCATGTTAAAACACAATCATTTTGGTTATACTTCAATCCTTCCAAAGGACTCAACATACAGTATAATCACATTCTAGTGCCTAGCTATAACCCATTTTGTGGTATGTCTATAACTATAATATACTATAATATTTGCCAAAGAAAATACAACAGTCAATTAGGATGGCATTACGCAAGTCTCAGGCGAGCCATTCTAGTGCTATGAAATGACAATTTCCAACTCTTTCAGCTATTTGTAGCAACTCAGTCTCCTGAGGCCACTGGTCTTCAAATTGCAGGGCATTTATATGGTGGTAGGTTGTTACAGTGAGGAGAGGGGGAGGGAGGAAGTGTGTGTGTGTGGGGGGGGTCAGTCATCAGACAAGAGAAGAGTTTCTGGACTAATTAAACCCGTTGAGACAGAGAATCACAGTACAGTGATTTACAACTCTCTCTATACCAGTTAACCCAACTCATATTTATCTGTCACATTCATATTACATACACTGTACCGTATGTATTCCTTGAAGAGGGAATTACAATCTATTTTATGGAAGGTAATTGAAAAATAAGATTGAACACTATATCCACTCTGTTATCAAACAGAAGCAAAATGCTTTTACAACCACCTCAAGACATAATTCCAATATCAACTTACTTCTGTTGACCTTCTGTTGACCTCCTGTTGAACGGGATATCAAATTACTTCTGTTGACCTTCTGTTGACCGGAATATAAACTGACCTTCTGTTGACCGGAATATCAACTTACTTCTGTTGACCTTCTGTTGACCGGAATATCAACTTACTTCTGTTGACCGGAGTTCTGCTGACCTTCTGTTGACCGGGGTTCTGTTGACCTTCTGTTGACCGGAATATCAACTTACTTCTGTTGACCGGAATATCAACTTACTTATGTTGACCGGAGTTCTGCTGACCTTCTGTTGACCTTCTGTTGACCTTCTGTTGACCGGAATATCAACTTACTTCTGTTGACCGGAATATCAACTTACTTCTGTTGACCGGAGTTCTGCTGACCTTCTGTTGACCTTCTGTTGACCGGAATATCAACTTACTTCTGTTGACCGGAGTTCTGTTCACCTTCTGTTGACCGGAATATCAACTTACTTCTGTTGACCGGAGTTCTGTTGACCTTCTGTTGACCGGAATATCAACTTACTTCTGTTGACCAGAGTTGACTTATTGATGTACTGCTTATGTATGGAATATATGAATGTGTTTTGAGCTTTAGTGTGAGCTCTAAGGCTGGGGCTAACCCTAGTAGTGGTTTTCAGTCCTGGTAATTGAGAACCACAGGGTATGCAGGCTTTTGTTCCAGCTCAGCTCACCTGATTGAAATAATCAACTAATTATTAGGACCTTGATTTGCCGAATCAATTCTGTTTGTGGTAGGCTGAAAGAAAAGCTGACACCCTGTAGCTGTCAAAGACTAGGGTTGCTGCCCACTGCTCTTCTACATAGAGGATATGCAGAGAAAGAAAACATATTTTGTGTGAAATATGTAGGAATGGTTAAGAAATGTGAACGCGATACGCTTTGTGCATCTCAACAAAATGTGAGCTAAGCTGTTTACTTTTGTGAAAGATATCACTAAATATATCGACGCTCTCACAATGTCAATAATGGAAATAACATTGTGGCGATAGGCATATCAACAGCAATACATAGAAATACAGAAATAATACAAAACTGCTAAAATGATTACCGCCCAGAATGAACAGATAAAAGATTAAAGCATTTCATCTAATCAATCCAATGAAACAAAACATGGAGAATCTATCTGGAAGTTAAAGCATAACAAAGTCTACCAGGCATAATTCATTTTGCTGGCTGCTGCAACAGCAGCAGAGGGTATGCTAAGATAGAAAGTATTATTTTCCTAAATGGAAGGTGTCAGATGGTCACGGAAATGTGATCGGCTGTTCAAGATCACTGCTTCCCATCTGCAATTTGTGACGTGTGAAAGATTCAGCCCAAATGTGCTCACAAACCGGAAATCCTCAGCACTTTCTCTTATCATGGAAAAGCAAGATAACCAGCTGTTTACAGATCACAGAACATATCATATTAATATCATGGAGAGGGTGATATCATCTTGTTTGTAAAAAATATTCTGTTAACTAAGTGTGGTGGTATGGCAACCTTGGATCAGAGGGAAAGTTCTAATTTAGAGATTTTCGATGTAAGTGTTCTAGGTTAAAGACTTTATTTTCCTTTCTCCAAAAATCTTTGGAAAATGAATAAAATATGAAGATTTTGCGATGCGAAGCACATTTCTAAAATCTCATTATGTGGCAAAATGTATGTACACCAATTTTTTTGTGTTTGATCATCAACGCTATCCATTTTAATGTGCATAAATTATACACATCAAATAGTAATTCCATACAGAATGTCTGTTGTACATAATAGGTGTACAATTCATGTTTTATGATCAGTTACTATTGATTTAACAGCTTTCATTGACAATATGATAGCAACTGCAGTTTTTCCCAGGTGTAACCTCAAATTACCTCTGCATCTGATGTCTACTGTAAACTCAAACACTTTCCTCTTTATTTAATCACTGCAGGCTTTCATTGTATTTGAGAAGAGTTTCACTCCTGTTGGAGGGATATTATTAGTGTGAGTAAAGGCAGTTCAAGATAAAGTGGGGGACAAATACAGTTCATGGTAAGGAGGCCCAAACACATCCCCATTCACATCGATGGGGCTGTAGTGGAGCAGGTCGAGAGTTTCAAGTTGTCCTCGGTGTCCACATCACCAACAAACTATCATCGTCCAAACACACCAAGACAGTTGTGAAGAGGGCACGACAACGCCTTTTCCCCCTCAGGAGACTGAAAAGATTTGGCATGAGTCGCCAGATCCTCAAAAAGTTCTACAGCTGCACCATCGAGAGCATCCTGACCGGTTGCATCACCTCCTGGTATGGCAACTGCTCGGCATCCGACCGTAAGGTGCTACAGCCCAGTACATCACTGGGGCCAAGCTTCCTGATGTCCAAGACCTATATACTAGGCAGTGTCAGAGGAAGGCCCAGTCACCCAAGTCATAGACTGTTCTTTCTGTTACCACACGGCAATCGGTACCAGAGCGCCAAGTCTAGGACCAAAAGGCTCCTTAACAGCTTCTACCCCCAAGCCATAACACTGCTGAACAATTAATAAAATGGCCACCCGGACTATTTACATTGACCACCCCCCTCTCCCTTTGTTTTTACACTGCTGCTACTCGCTGTTTATTATCTATGCATAGTCACTTTACTCCTTACCCCTATGTACAAATGACCTTGACTAACCTGTACCCCCGCACATTGACTCGGTACCGGCTACTCCCTGTATATAGCATCATTATTGTTATCTTATTGTGTTACTACTTATACATTTTTTTACTTTAGTTTATTTAGTAAATATGTTTTTAACTCTATTTTTTAAACTGCATTGTTGGTTAAGGGCTTGCAAGTAAGCATTTCACGGTAAGATTGTTGTATTCGGCGCATGTGACAAATACAATTTGATTTGATTTGATTCACTGCTCCAGAACCTTAAGCATTGTTAACTGTCTCCGACGCCAGTTTCACCAGTTCAATCATCTCCACTCTGCACAGTCTAGTCACAAAAAGAGCAGTTGGAATTTGCTGGAGACAAACTATTCCAGTTATAAACAAAGTCAGTTATTGGCCTGCTCTGTTATTGAAAATGATCCATAACCATGGGAAGGAAGTCCCTCATTTACACAGTGAAAGGTGCGGTTGTCTGTACAGCACCAGCTGCTAATACGTCACTGTAAGGAGAAGTAAATCTGTGATGTATATAAAATTATCAACTCATGTGGACTGCTACAGTACAGGTTTCATGTCAGCGAAAAGTTAGTGTTAGTACTCATCTAAAGTCTACCGTGTATTAATTCTACTGCTGCCGTTGGTAACTCTGGGACCATGGAGAGGGCCTGCTGCTGATTTTTGAAACCCCCAGATCCTCACACATGGCGGAGTGTAGGCACCATAGACACAGACACGGCTCACAGAGTCAGCCAGCAGCCGGGAGGTGAGCAGAGAGAAGAACAGGCGGTGTCCCCTCCAGAGTGAACACAGGAGCGTACGTGTGTGTGTGTGTGTGTGTGTGTGTAGGTGTGTGTGTGGGTGTGTGTGTGAGAGAGGGAGCATTCTCAAATGACAAAAGGAGAGTGAATGAGCGATAGAGGAGGGAAAGACAGAGGGGACCGGGAAGTGACACGGAGGGAGGATAGACTCACCTAGGGAGAGGCTACTGGGACAGGAAGAGGTGTGGTGGAGACTGGAGAGGACATCAAGGTGTGGAGGACAAAAGGGGCCAACCAAAGCCACGGTGGTGTAGACTAGAGTGGTGTGTGAGGGCTGGAGGCTGGGGGGAGAAAGGGGGTGCCAATGTGCAGTCTCCCCCGCGTGGTGCATCTACCTTCAGGGTGGCAGCAGACGTGGAGTGGGGTGCGGTGGAGCGAGCACGGGCTCAGTGGCGCGGTCACCTAGGGACGCTGGAGCTGCTGTTGCACGACTGATAGTTATTCCTTGGGAGAATTGTAAGATGAGTCCCATTGTATTAGCAAACCCCTCACTACCCCACCCCAAATTGTATCAATGCTGTTGAGCCACAAATGTCTTTTTTTTAAGGGATGCAAAAAAATGTGGTATCTGCAAAACAAATGCTGTATTTCCAGTTTTGGTAAGATGTTTTTTTTATACCAAATTATAGAATCAATCATTTAAATGGAACATACAGTCCAGTCCCTATAGTATTCATGTCAATTAAAACCAGTGGTGGAAAAGTAAAGTAAAGATACCTTAATAGAAAATGACTCAAGTAAAAGTGAAAGTCACCCAGTAAAATACTGGTATTTGGTTTTAAATATACTCAAGGATCAAAAGTAAATGGAATTGCTGAAATATACTTAAGTATCAAAAAGAAAAGAAAAAGTATAAACCATTTAAAATTCCTTATATTAAGCAAACCAGACATCACAATTTTATTTTTTACATTTTTGTTGACGGATAGCCAGGGGCACACTCAAACATTATTTACAATCACAGCATTTGTGTTTGGTGAGTCAACCAGATCAGAGGCAGTTGGGATGACTAGGGATGTTCCCTTGATAAGTGTGTGAGTTTGACCATTTTCCTGTCAAAAGGTAACGAGCACTTTTGGGTGTCAGGGAAAATGTAAGGAGTAAAAAGTACATTATTTTCTTTAGGAATGTATAGTGAAGGAAAGTAAAAGTTGGAAAAAAGAAATAGTAAAGTAATGTACAGATACCCAAAAAACTACTTAAGTAGTACTCTAAAGTATTTTTTACTTAAGTACTTTACGAAACTGATTAAAACCATAGTAGTATGAAAGGGGATGTATAGCATAATTTTCTATCATAAAGCAGAGTTTGGCTGTGATACAGGACAGAACTGATATATAATTATAAAATATATAACAGACATAGTAAATGCTCTTAGCACCGAGGACCTTACACACGATGTCATATTGATTCGAAAAATTCTCGGACATTATGCCTTTTCATTTTTTTACTCTCGCAGTTGTATCTTTTAGAATATTCTTTGTGGCTAATATTGTCAGCACTCCCAATTATTCACTCCACTGACAAGTAAAACAAATGGGGACCAACCAGTGCATTCTGTATTATCCACACCCCTTGGATTCCCCAACAATGATTAATACAATGGCAAGCTGCTATGACCAACCCCGGAGACAAAACTAAACATAAGCTCTCCCATTTAGAAGAGCTCTTTGATTGAGAGGAAAATACTACTTCCTGCTAAATGAGAGGTTATAGCGAATGATGTAGTCACCACACAGTCCGTGAGGTCATCCTAGCTGATGATGTAGTCACCACAGTCCACAGCATGAATGGACAGACATGCTCAGTCTGGTTTCCGACCTTAGAATGGATATAGGTCCCATTACAAGACCTTATTAATATCATCAGGTTATTACCAGGTTATTGCTCACACCATTACATTGATAACGCTCTGGTGGATGGCAGGAACAATATGAATACAACCTGACCGTAAATATACAGTACAGTACATACAGTGCCCTTCATAGCACAGACTGTCCTGTCCTGTACATCATGGACATGCATCGATGTCCAGCAACTCAGGCAAGGTCATCACTGACCAGCACAGAGGCATGGTACTGTACATACAGGCGCATAGGTAGCACAATCCCACATAAAGAGCACAGCATACACAGACACAACACGAACACACATAACATAAATATAACCCAGGCTCAAGGTACAAGCACACAATCACAATACCAACACACAAGACAAAGTTTGAGGGGTTTTGGTAAGAGTTGACAATACACATCATGCAGATCAAGTTTTACCTTTATAAAAGGAATACTTGTAACGTGTTGAATTCTTAGATCAACCAAAAAAATGCAGTGACTCTCTTACACTGACTCCATGTACACTCACTGAACTCTACCCACACACTCACACATACTTACTCCATAAATTTTCCCTGAGACCCAAAAGTACTGGTAAGATTTTAAATGATTAGCAGGACAGTTGAATAGTCCATTTCATGTACTTCTCAAGAGAACATCTCTGGTCAATCTACTGCCTTTGATCTGGTGTACTCACTAAACACAAATGCCTCGTTTGTAAATTATGTTGCTGGAGTGTGCCCCTGGCTAAATAAAAATAACAAGAAAGTTGTGCCGTCTGGTTTTCTTAATATAAGGAATGTGTAATAATTTATACTTTTACTTTTGATCTTATGTATATTTTAGCAATTACATATACTTTTGATACTGAAGTAAATTTAAAAACAAATACTCTTTTACTTTTACTCAAGTAGTATTTTCCTGGGTGACTTTCACTTTTACTTGAGTCATTTTCTATCAAGGTGTCTTTACTTTTACTCAAGTATGACAATTGGGTACTTTTTCCATCAGTGTCCAACACACACACACACACACACACACACACACACACACACACACACATATCAATGTCACATGCAGGCACATACACACACTTTCACACTCTCCACATATCCTGCTGCTACTATGTTTATTATACAGGCATATCCTGATTGCCTATTCACTTTTACCCCGACCTATAGTAACAGTCAAAAGTTTGGACACACCTACACATTCAAGAGTTTTTCTTTATTTGGACTATTTTCTACATTGTAGAATAATAGTGAAGACATCAAAACTATGAAATAACACATATGGAATCATGTAGTACCAAAAAAGTGTTAAACAAATCAAAATATATTTCATATTTGAGATTCTTCAAAGTAGCCACCCTTTGCCTTGATGACAGCTTTGCACACTCTTGGCATTCTCTCAACCAGCTTCATGAGGAATGCTTTTCCAACAGTCTTGAAGGAGTTACCACTTGTGCTGAGCACTTGTTGGCTGCTTTTCCTTCCCTCTGTGGTCCAACTCATCTAAAAACAATCTCAATTGGGTTGAGGTCGGGTGATTGTGAAGGCCAGGTCATCTGATACAGCACTCCATCACTCTCCTTCTTGATCAAATAGCCCTTTCACAGCCTGGAGGTGTGTTTTGGGTTATTGTGTGGTTGAAAAACAAATTATAGTCCCACTAAGCGCAAACCAGAATGGGATGACGTATTGCTGCAGAATGCTGTGGTAGCCATGCTGGTTAAGTGTGCCTTGAATTCTAAATAAATCAGACAGTTTCACCAGCAAAGCACCATCACACCTCCTCCTCCATGCTTCACAGTGGAAACCACACATATGGAGATCATCCGTTAACCTACTCTGCGTCTCACAAAGACACGGTGGTTGGAACCATAAATCTCAAATTTGGACCTATCAGACCAAAGGACAGATCTCCACCTGTCTAATGTCCATTGCTCATATTTGTTGGCCCAAGCAAGTCTCTTCTTCTTATTGGTGTCCTTTAGTAGCGGTTTCTTTGCAGCAATTCTACCATGAAGGCCTGATTCACACAGTCTCCTCTTAACAGTTGATGTTGAGATGTGTTTGTAACTTGAACTCTGTGAAGCAATTATTTGGGCTGCAATCTGAGGTGCAGTTAACGCTAATGAACTTATCCTCTGCACCAGAGGTAACTTTGGGTCTTCCTTTCCTGTGGCATCCCCATGAGAGCCAGTTTCATCATAGCGCTTAATGGTTTTTGCGCCTGCACTTGAAGAAAAGTTCAAAAAGTTATTGGAATTTTCCAGATTGACTGACCTTCACGTCTTGAAGTAATGTTGGACTGTCATTTCTCCTTGCTTATTTGAGCTGTTCTTGCCATAATATGGACTTGGTCTTTTACAAAATAGGGCTATCTTCTGTATACCACCCCTACCTTGTCACAACACAACTGATTGGCTCAAACGCAATAAGAAGCAAAACATAGAAGAAGCATAACATTTTTTAACAAGGTCCACCTGTTAATTGAAATGCATTCCAGGTGACTACCTCATGAAGCTGGCTGAGAGAATGCCAAGAGTGTGCAAAGCTGTCATCAAGGCAAAGGGTGGTTATTTGAAGAATCTCAAATGTAAAATATATTTTAATTTCTTTAACACTTTGTTTTACTACATGATTCCATATGTATTATTTCATAGTTTTGATCTCTTCACTATTATTCTACAATGTAGAAAATAGTAAAAATAAAGAAAAACCCTTGAATGAGTAGGTGTGTCCAAACTTTTGACTGGTACTGTACATGTACATATTACCTCAACTACATCGTACCCCTGCACTTTGACTCTGTACCGGTACTCCTTGGATATAGCCTCATTATTGTTATTTATTTTTTCTAGTATTTTCTACTTTCTACTTCTACTTTTTCTACGTTTTGACTTTTTACCTCTGCATTTTTTGAGAAAGGGCTCGAAAGTAAGCATTTCATGGTAAAGTCTACACCTGTTGTATTCGGCGCATATGACAAATACATTTTGATTTGATGATTTGACTGTATTGGCAGGCAGTTTTACCATGGGATATGAAAGGCTTTGAAATAATTGTGGATCACTTTTTCCCTCCCTTCTAACATCCATTAAAATAATGTCACACCATGTTTAAATCCCCACAGCCGGATTTGACATCAACAGAAAGAGGAGTGGATGCTATTTCTTTAACAGCTGTAATTTGTTGTTTCCCAATCGCCATGTTGATTTCTGCTCATTATACTTTGGTTTCACACCGGTAAGTGAGCAAAGTTTGGATTGATTGACTCTAATTAACAACAACAAAATTGAGAGCCATGGATTTATTATCATGCTAGCTAGCCACAAATGTCACAGACTTTCACAAATGATTATCCTGTTAAGATGAATGTATTGGACATCAAGGGAGTGTGGAAACACAGGGAACATGTAGTATTATTATTATTAACATGTAGTATTATTATTATTAACATGTAGTATTATTATTATTAACATGTAGTATTATTATTATCAACATGTAGTATTATTATTATTAACATGTAGTATTATTATTATTAACATGTAGTATTATTATTATCAACATGTAGTATTATTATTATTAACATGTAGTATTATTATTATTAACATGTGGTATTATTATTATTAACATGTAGTATTATTATTATTAACATGTAGTATTATTATTATTAACATGTAGTATTATTTGTGTGATAAAAAATTTTTGGCATGTTTTTTACGTGTTGGTCACAGGTTGCAAAAGTAGCCTGGAAACCTTATGTGCAGATTTCTAATTTCCTCTCAAAAGTCTGACTGAGAATTAACAACATTAATATTGTCACGGTCTGACCTTCGTTCGTATGGGTTTTACTTGTTTTAGTGTTGGTCAGGATGCGAGCTGGGTGGGCATTCTATGTTGTGTGTCTGGTTTGTCTATTTCTATGTTTGGCCTGATATGGTTCTCAATCAGAGGCAGGTGTTAGTCATTGTCTCTGATTGGGAACCATATTTAGGTAGCCTGTTTTGTGTTGGGTTTTGTGGGTGATTGTCCTTAGTGTCCTTGTTCCTGCCTCTGTGTTAGTTTACACTAGTATAGGCTGTTTCGGTTTTCGTTACGTTCTTTGTTTTTGTAGTGTTGAATATTGATTCGTGTTTTACGTTTGTTCTTTAAACATGGATCGCAATCTACACGCCGCATTTTGGTCCGACTCTCCTTCACACCTAGAAAACCGTTACAAATATATTGATAGGCCTGCAAGATTGGTATTGTTATCAATGAATGGAAAGTTATGTACTATCCAAACTTCCGTTGTCTACTCTAAAAAACAAAACAAATGACAACTCATAAATGGTCTTCCACTGAGATGGTGGAAAGACAGAAAATAGAGGCGTGTTAGTTACTTTAGATGTTTTATTGTCACATACAGCAGTTAGGTGCTGTTTTAAAGGGTCAGCCACAGTAGTACGGCACCCCTGGAGCTAATTAGGGTTAAGTGCCTTGCTCAAGGGAACGTCGACAGATTTTTCACCTTGGGTATTTGAACCAGTGACCTTTCGGTTACTGGCCCTATGCTCCAACCACTAGTCTACATGCCACCCTTTTAGAGAACCCTGTTAGACATAAGGTTGCAGAGGAAATGTATATTATTGGAAACTTTTTAAGTTTACCAGTAAACTACCAGAATTTTGCTATCTTTCAAGGATTTTATGTAATCTATCACAAGACATTTAGTGGCCCTTTTGGGTACTTCAGATTATCACATTATGTATTTCTGGTCAATATTTTGCCATCAAACTGGTTGAAGTAGTGAAAGAATTCAATAGTTGGAAGAGTTGCAGAGTTAATTGAAAATAGTGGCATTGTTGATTAGCTGCTTTTTTCATTAATTAGTCTATTTTCTATCTACTAGAAACTCATGGATAATATGAATACAGATATAATAAATGAATACGATAAGAATATATACTTTTACAGTTAGTCAAGCATAAATGACCAAAGTTACAATAGATTGCCATAGATTTTCTGTTAATTACCAAAATTACTGAAGATTCCAGTAACTTTGGTAAATTACCAGTAGCTTCGCAACCCTACTTGTATATCTCCTGAAAGCTTGAGAACTCTGCTTGGCTGCACTGTCTACACAATTACAAGTCTAAAAAGGTTCATCTAGGAACCTACAGTAGCAATTGGTCCTCTCTTTGTTAAGCACAGACCTTCTTCCTGTTGTGTCTACTAAAACTTGGCAGCATCTCCCTCATTGATATGTTAGACACAGCTGCATCTCCACTCTATTATTTCCTTGCCTCCATGAGCTCTCTACTGCTCTCAACTCCAGCCATTTTGAAACTAGCCTGGTCTCATAGACAAGACATAACATTAGTAAAGTAATTCAGGGACATTCAAATGAGTAGGATATGTTACGTTTGGTATGGCTACATAAGACAGAAGGTCACTTACAGTAAGTTGAGGCAAAATTGTACGAATTGCAATTCAAAACGTATCATACGAATTGTAATTCGTAACATATCATATGGTAATGGATGATGTACATCGACAAATTAATACATGCAATACTAAATGTAACATATTATACTAGTTAGAGTGGCCCGGATATACATTTACTATGTTACGTCTACCCGTAAATCCAGGTTGTTGAAAAACATCACCACTTTTTCTTCCTGTAAAACTTAGTAAAAAGCCTAATGGCACACACCGAAACAACTCTTTTTAAGTGCTGGTCTCTCATGAACAACCAGAGAGGAAGGCTTTATGGGACAAGGAGCAAACTGACCCCCATTTTCCATGATCCCAGACAGACAGTATTAGACTACCTGTAAATCAGTTCCTCCCACCATATCTTTACAACCCGTCTGTTTGAAATAGTGAAAGCCCCTTCACTGACTGTGACATGTCACAAATTATGGCAACAATAGAAATGCCACAGGTACCATAAAGTGCATGTGCTGTGTTATGTTTGCAAGACATGCTCTTAATTTTGTTTGCTCATCATAGAATTTACATAATAATACCAGTGTGTATATAACATGTAATAAATGTCAACTATTGTACAGTAGGCCTACATGTGTATATCTCAGTTGTCAAGCATTTTTTCCATCAATATCTCCACACACTACAGTTGTGCACACACAAGTATACATCAGTACACCCACTAAAATGTAGCAACATTCAGGTGTGTGTACCTTGAGTCTAGCCTCCAGACAAATGTGATGACAGCCGGCGCCGGTTCAGTGTCATTTATTTGGGGGATTGATTAGATGCGAGGAGAGGAGATGAATGTGTTGGGGCGGTGCCTTCATTTGATATATTGCCATATAATATTTAAGAGATAGCAGACAGTCAGTGCATTTTTCAAAACACTCCCATGTCCTCAAGGTGCTTTTAGAGAGTGAACCGGTTCCCACCTTAGTAAGACGCTGATCTGAAACACGGTCTTAGCACCATTAACCTTTGTGAGCGTCTTAGACATGTCTGTTGAGGAATCGGATGATACAATACAACAAAATAGCAAGGTTCCTCAACCGAATTTGTCCCGTGGGTGATTTTCTTTGACCAAAAAAATCTATTTTGAGGGGAGGCACATAAAACACCAAAAATACCAGCAAATCCGCTCCAAGTGATTTACATTTTCGAAATCTGTTCCAAAGTATTCCCATGCATAATAAAGAGATATAAGTGATCGTATACAAATGTAAGGAAAGTTTGAAATTTCATTGTGCTCTTGGGTACATTTTTTATTTTGGGGACAATTTCAGCAGAAATGTTGCCGATCGGAAGGTTCAAGTCCTTCGTGAGACACCAATGGAGAATGGAGTATGGCGAGAGGAAATGGAAGAATGATGATTTACTGGGGAAGATAGGTTGATCTGTGGCTGTCTGAAGGGTAGAATTGATGTGTGTTGGAATAATTATATACACAAATGCACAGTGTAAGTGTTTGAGGTCCTCCAATCATGTTGAGGGTGGGGATGTGATTATTGTTTGTTTTGCTTTTCGTTATTTATGTTTTGTGTTTTGGCTTCATGCTGTGAACGGTGTGTGTGCTGGTCCTGGTAGTTATGGGTGCGCTCGCTTCCACGCCTGCGCGGGCGTCGGGCAGGGCTTGATTTTTCCCGGCTGTGGAAAATCCCTTTGGACCATGAGCGGAGCCTTGCCGGCATCTCTGAAGGGTGGGGCGAGCGCACCCTCTGACCAGTACACCTGCTGTGGGAGCGGCCATTTGTATTGTCTGTATTTATTGTTTTGTTTTTAATTAATAAAAATATATTTTTGTCAAATACAGTATTGTATCTGTTGGGGCTTCTTGCGGTCAATTTGCATGTCTACAAATTATTTGTCATTATGTTTACGGCCACCTGACTATCCGCTCAAGAAAGAAAAAACGGTCCTTGGCTGAATCTAGATGATGATCCCTGATCTATAGTAAATTGAATTGTTACCCTTTACATGTGATGAAAATAACACAACTTAGTAGTATTGCACCTAGGGTGCCTCCTTCCCCGAACAGGAACATCTTTAAAGGTCCAACGCAGCCGTTTTTAACTCAATATTAAATCATTTCTGGGTAACAATTCAAAATAAAATAATATTTGTCACATGTGCGGAATACAACAAGTGTAGACCTTAACGTGAAATGCTTACTTACAAGCTCTTAACCAACAATGCAGTTTTAAAAAATTTAATAACGAGGCTATATACAGGGGGTACCGGTACCGAGTCAATGTGCGGGGGTACAGGTTAGTCGAGGTAATATGTACATGTAGGTAGGGGTAAAATGACTATGCATAGATAATAAACAGCGAGTAGCAGCAGTCTAAAAAGAAGCTGTTAAAGAAGCCTTTTGGAACTAGACTTGGTGCTCCGGTACCGCTTGCCGTGCGATAGCAAAGAGAACAGTCTATGACTAGGGTGGCTAGAGTCTTTGGCAATTTTTAGTGCCTTCCTCTGACACCGCCTGGTATAGAGGCTCTGGATGGCAGGAAGCTTGGCATCAGTGATGTACTGGGCCGTACACACTACGGCCCAGTAGAACCAGTTAGGATGCTCTCAATGGTGCAGCTGTATACATTTTTGAGGATCTGAGGACCCATGCAAAATCTTTTCAGTCTCCTGAGGTGGAATAGGTGCCCTCTTCACGATTGTGTTTGAGTGTATGGACCATGTTAGTTTGTTTGTGATGTGGACACCAAGGAACTTCAAACTCTCAATGTGCTCCACTACAGCCCCATCGATAATGCCTTCTTTTTCCTGTAGTTCACAATCATCTCTTTTCTCTTGATCACGTTGAGGGAAAGGTTGTTGTCCTGGCACCAAACAGCCAGGTCTCTGACCTCCTCCATATAGGCTGTTTCATCGTTGTTGGTGATCAGCCTATCACCGTTGTGTTGTCTGCAAACTTAATGATGGTGCTGGAGTCATGGGTGAACAGGGAGTACAGGATGGGACAAAGCACGCACCCCTGAGGGGCCCCCATGTTGATAATCAGTGTGGCAGATGTGTTGTTGCCTACCCTTACCAACTGGGGGTGGACCGTCAGGAAGTCCAGGATCCAATTGCAGAGGGAAATGTTTAGTCCCAGGGTCCGTAGCTTAGTGACAAGCTTTGAGGGCACTATGGTGTTGAACGCTGAGCTGTAGTCAATGAATAGCATTCTCACATAGGTGTTCCTTTTGTCCAGGTGAGAAAGGGTAGTGTGGAGTGCAATAGAGGTTGCATCATCTGTGGATCTGTTGGGGTGGTATGCAAATTAGAGTGGGTTTAGGGTTTTAGGGATGATGGTGTTGATGTGAATCATCACCAGCCTTTCAAAGCACTTCATGTCTACAGACGTGAGTGCTACGGGTCAGTAGTCATTTAGGCAGGTTGCCTTCGTGTTCTTGGGCACAGGGACTATGGTGGTCTGCCTGAAACATGTAGGTATTACAGACTCAGTCAGGGACAGGTTGAAAATGTCAGTGCAGATACTTGCCAGTTGGTCAACGCATGCTCGGAGTACACGTCCTGGTAATCCGTCTGGCCCTGCGGCCTTGTGAATGTTGACCTGTTTGAAGGTCTTACTCACATTGGCTACGGAGAGCATGATCACACAGTCATCCGGAACAGCTGTTGCTCTCATCCATGCTTCAGTGTTCCTTGCCTCGAAGCACACATAGAAGTAATTTAACTAATCTGTTAGGCTTGTGTCACTGGGCAGCTCGCAGCTGGGCTTCCCTTTGTAGTCCGTAATCGTTTGTAAGCCCTGTCACATCCGATGAGAGTCGGAGCCAGTGTAGTAGGATTCAATCTTTGTCCTGTATTGACACTTTGTCTGTTTGATGGTTTGTCGGTGACCATAGCGGGAGTTCTTAGAAGTGTCTGGGTTAGAATCCTGCTCCTTGAAAGTGGCAGCTCTACCCTTTAGCTCAGTGCGGATGTTGCCTGTAAATCATGGCTTCTGGTTTGGGTATGTACGTACAGTCACTGTGGGACGACTTCATCGATGCACTTATTGATAAAGCCGGTGACTGATGTGGTAAACTCCTCAATGCCATTGGATTAATACCCAAACATATTCTAGTCTCTGCTAGCGAAACAGTCCTGTAGCTTAGCATCTGCGTCATCTGACCACGTCCGTATTAAGCGAGTCACTGGTACTTCCTGCTCTCGTTTTTGTTTGTAAGCATGAATCAGGAGGATAGAATTATGGTCAGATTTTCCAAATGGAGGTCGAGGGAGAGCTTTGTACCCATCTCTGTGTGTGGAGTAAAGGTGGTCTAGTTTTTTCCCTCTGGTTGCACATGTAACATGCTGGTAGAAACAAAGTAAAACGGATTGAAGTTTCCCTGCATTAAAGTCCCCGGCCACTAGGAGCGCTGCCTCTGAATGAGCATTTTTGTTTGCTTATGGCCTTATACAGCTCATTGAGTGCGGTCTTAGTGCCAGCAGGAGTTTGTGGTGGTAAATAGACAGCTACGAAAAATATAGATGAAAACTCTATTGGTAAATATTGTGGTCTACAGCTTATCATGAGATACTCTACCTTAGGTGAGAAAAACCTTGAGACTTCCTTAATATTAGATTTCGCACACCAGCTGTTATTGACAAATAGACACAGACCTCCACCCCTTGTCTTACCGGTGGCAATTGTTCTATCTTGCTGATGCACGGAAAACCCAGCCGGCTGTATATCATCCATGTCGTCGTTCAGCCACGACTCAGGGAAACATAAGATATTGCAGTTTTTAATGTCCCATTGGTAGGATGGTCTTGAATGGAGCTAATCCAGTTTATTCTCCAATGATTGCACGTTGGCCAATAGGACAGATGGTAGAGGCGGGTTACCCGCTTGCCGACTAATTCTTACAAGGCACCCGGACCTGTGTCCCCTGTATCGGCATCTCTTCTTCATGCGATGAAGGGGAATTGGGCCTGGTCCGGTGACAGCAGTAAATCCTTCGCGTCCGACTCGTTAAAGAAAAATCTTTGTCCAGTTCGAGGTGAGTAATCGCTGTTCTGATATCCAGAAGCTCTTTTCGGTCGTAAGAGACGGTGGCAGAAACAATATGTACAAAATAAGTTACAAACAATGTGAAGAAACACACAAAATAGCATAATTGGTTAGAAGCCCATAAAACTGCAGCCATTTCCTCCGGCACCATTCTCATTACTTTGATTGTTTTCAATTAAAATTGTCAAAAGAAACAAAGGAGCAAAGAGCAATTTCTTAAGCAAGAATCTTGCCAGAGGTTTCTGGGAGTGGTCTGATTGGGGAGAGGAAACTGAAGACTAGCTGTTATTGGCAGAGGTTTGGAACTCCATTTCTTATTGGTCTATTAACTAATTTACCTTCTGGTGATGTCACCAGACAGGTCAGAACTCCGTCCCATCAAAACAGGCTGAAATTTCAGGAAGTCTTTTCAAACACCAAAAGGGCATTATCATAATTTTCACAATTTCACAGTATTATTCCAACCTCAGTGTGGAAATAAATAAAACACAGGAAAATCACATTTTGACTGCACTGGGCCTTTAACTTTAACTCTATCTGTCTTTACATTTAAAAAGACCAAATTATCAAATTGAACACACACTTTAAGATGCTATTCTATGACAAAGCATGAACGTGGACATGCTAAGGAGGAAATGGAGCTTGTCTTGCTAAAGTCAATGGTGATGTCAATGTCTCCCTCTCAGCTTGTTGTTTCATACTGCCCCCCTCTGTCCTGGCTGGCAGGCAGGGAGGGGAGAGAGGCTTTGGTGCCATCAACAAACAAACAACGTCTCTATCAACCACACAGCGAACCAGAAGACAGCAGACCTGAATGGACCAACAGTATCCATCACCTGGCTGAGTGACACTGTCACTAGTTCTTGAGTTGAGTTCAAGAACATCTTGGTGAGAAAATATCATACATCATCACAATAATCTAATATAAACAATGTTGTCGTACAATATTTGTATCACAAATTTTATCAAACAGAAAAATCTAAATGTAATAAATATTAATGTGCCACATCATTAGTAGGCCTATAAAGCAATGGGAACATGCTTGATAAAATAATACATTTTCTCCTACAAAGAAATACTATGTGTGATTCAGCCTAAATTGAAAGCAGCGTTACCTGGGGGTTCTTCAGTTAGAAAGCCAGTAGGATACTGCACCCGCTACACAACATTATTTTATAATGTGCACACTATTTACCCCTAGATTGCTCCAGGCTAATGTCTCAATAATTTTTACTCCTTTTTTCAGGTCCTTCACACAAAGGACTTAACTAATGATCCATGGACAAAATGAAGCATTTAAATTTATTCATTAATCATTCATATCCAGCTCATTGAAAATGCTAAACTTCCACAAAATGAAGATTGAACATTGAAAAGTGATTGAGGGAGACAGCTCTCTAGGAGAGCACAGAGTGAGAGAGAAAAAGGGAGAGGGAGAAAAAAAGGAAACAACAAAAACAGGGCTTAATGTCTACTGAGAGGAAGTTTTTTTGCTTCGGCATTGGTCAGGGTGGTCGAGGTGATGTACTAAGTGCTAGTTAAGGTCACGGAGGGTTTTAGTAGTCGTAATTAGATCTCGAAATCTGGAGAAGCGTAGAGTTTCTGTCAACACTGCCTGTAATTATTCTCTTTTCCAATTAATGGTGACATAGATTAATTATCTGATGAGGCAAAACCAATTGCAATCATTCACCCAGCTAAAATTAGATCAGTCCTGACAGCAGCATGAAAGTCACCTGTTTCATTGTTATGGATCTGCTGCTGGTAAGAGAGAGAGGGAGCATAGTGAATTAGTGAAGCGTGCTGGGGTAAGTAAGTTGTCTGGGACCAGGTGAATGTCCAATTACACTGTTATCTGAACTGTAGGAATCTTCTTCTTGTTCAATCCAATGGCATCCAGACCCGCTTGTTTGTTCTCTGCTGCTGTCTCTATTGTCGCAGCATGATCACTGTTACTGTAGTTGAGTCATCTGCCACTGACTGCAGGAAAGCAGAGATGCGCTGGATTGCTTCTGACAACTCCTCCTGTTTGAATGAGGGAGCAAACAGAGTCAATGAATACCAGCTAATTAAGAAAACAGAGTGACGACAGTCGATGGATGACGTTGAGTCGAGGAGGCTAGAGAGGAGAGGAGAGAAGCAGCCGTTTTGGCGACAGACACAGACATACAGATAACTCTAGTGTTGATTTGATACTCTTTCGGTTCTCGGTCTATCTGTTTCACTACTTGCTGTTTGCTCATCAGGCTGTCTAGAGATAGTGAGAGTAGGTTACACCCAGCGTCTTGAAGGAGAGAGCAATAATGAGAACAAGAGAGAGAGGCTCCTGGTTGAATCGTGGTAAAGGTTCAGTGCGCCTCTGTTTTAAAAACCTCAGAATCCAGTTTGTCTATTAAACTGCCTGGCACTGTCAACCAGCTTGGGAATCTGAACCGGCCTAGCCATGCAGACATTCTCTGACTAACAATTATATCAGAAACAGGATTTTTGGATTACTGTCTCTGGAGACCGGGGCTAGTGCTCGTCTGCTGCTATCATTACTGGCCATTCAACAAGCACTATGCACTGTGAGCCTTGCCGCTGTTAACCATTGTCAATTATGCCATCCCTGGTGAAAACTGGCAGAACACAAAAACTCAACTGCCAGTTCTGGCAGCAGTGTTACAGGATGACAGAGCCTCCACCACACACAAACGCACCCACACGCCCACCATCCCACACTCCCTGGGTTCCCCAACCCACCGTCCACTGCCACCTTGTCTGTGAGGCCATCACAATCTGTATTTACAGTATGCAGTTTTCAATAATGGTTCATAAGGCCGGCCTGCGATTAAAATATATATATACAAAATAAATATATTAATTTCTTATTAGAAATAATAATTTTAGGAATATCGCTAGCTGCAACAGAATATCATCGTGGATACCATTATTATGTCTCTGTGCCCAGTATGAAGGAAGTTAGAGGTAGTTTCATGAGCCAATGCTAACTAGCGTTAGCGCAATTACTGGAGGTCTAGAGGAACTGTTCGCATGCTAGCTGTTCGTGTTCATTCAACTCTTGGCAAGTATATAAATGGCTTCATTGCCAAAATCTCGAACAATCCCTTTAATATGGAGGACATTACAGTCATTGGAGGGTTTTTTTTCTGGGAAGAAAATTCTTAGGCAGGCCACCTGAGTGGTAATTATTGGGATTGAAATACA
Source organism: Oncorhynchus tshawytscha (assembly GCF_018296145.1). NCBI lineage: Eukaryota > Metazoa > Chordata > Actinopteri > Salmoniformes > Salmonidae > Oncorhynchus > Oncorhynchus tshawytscha. The sequence continues at coordinate 15,774,048 of NC_056456.1, read as the reverse complement.
GTTGAGAATCAAAATAAAATCCAAGTTTATTGGTTGCATACACAGATTTGCAGATGTTATCACAGGTGCAGCGAAATACTTTATACTGTATTTTTTTAATCTCCAACAGTGCAGTAATAAAACATAGCAATACTAAACAATACTCACATAATCCAAAAAGATAAAATAAAAATGAAGGACTATCAGAACGAGCAATGTCAGAGTCTGGAATATATATATACATTTTTATTTTTACTTTATTTTAACTTATTTTAACCTACAATTGAAGTCGGAAGTTTACATACACTTAGGATGGAGTCATTAAAACTTGTTTTTCAACCACTTCACAAATTTCTTGTTAACGAACTATAGTTTTGGCAAGTTGGTTAGGACATCTACTTTGTGCATGACACAATAATTTTTCCAACAATTGTTTACAGACAGATTATTTCACTTATAATTCACTGTATCACAAATCCAGTGGGTCAGTGGTTTACATACACTAAGATGACTGTGCCTTTAAACAGCTTGGAAAATTCCAGAAAATGATGTCATGGCTTTAGAAGCTTCTAATAATTTGAGTCAATTGGAGGTGTACCTGTGGATGTATTTCAAGGCCTACCTTCTAACTCACTGCCTTTTTGCATGCAGGGAAAATCAAAAAGAAATCAGCCAAGACCTCAGAAAATAAATTGTAGACCTCCACAAGTCTGGTTCATCCTTGGGAGCAATTTCCAAATGCCTGAAGGTACCACGTTCATCTGTACAAACAATAGTACGCAAGTATAAACACCAGCTGTCATATCGCTCAGGAAGGAGACGCATTCTGTCTCCTAGAGATGAACGTACTTTGGTGCGAAAAGTGCAAATCAATCCCAGAACAACAGCAAAGGACCTTGTGAAGACCTCGGATGGGGCCACAGTGTCTCCTGACCCCTCCTGTCTCAGCCTCCAGTATTTATGCTGCAGTAGTTTATGTGTCGGGGGGCTGGGGTCAGTTTGTTATATCTGGAGTACTTCTCCTGTCCTATTCGGTGTCCTGTGTGAATCTAAGTGTGCGTTCTCTAATTCTCTCCTTCTCTCTTTCTTTCTCTCTCTCGGAGGACCTGAGCCCTAGGACCTGAGCTCCAGGACTACCTGACATGATGACTCCTTGCTGTCCCCAGTCCACCTGGCCATGCTGCTGTTCCAGTTTCAACTGACCTGAGCCCTAGGACCATGCCCCAGGACTACCTGACATGATGACTCCTTGCTGTCCCCAGTCCACCTGGCCATGCTGCTGCTCCAGTTTCAACTTCCACCTGACTGTGCTGCTGCTCCAGTTTCAACTGTTCTGCCTTATTAATATTCGACCATGCTGGTCATTTATGAACATTTGAACATCTTGGCCATGTTCTGTTATAATCTCCACCCGGCACAGCCAGAAGAGGACTGGCCACCCCACATAGCCTGGTTCCTCTCTAGGTTTCTTCCTAGGTTTTGGCCTTTCTAGGGAGTTTTTCCTAGCCACCGTGCTTCTACACCTGCATTGCTTGCTGTTTGGGGTTTTAGGCTGGGTTTCTGTACAGCACTTTGAGATATCAGCTGATGTACGAAGGGCTATATAAATAAATTTGATTTGATTTGATTTGAAGATACTGGAGAAAACAGTTACAAAAGTATCTATATCCACAGTAAAACGAGTCCTATATCGACATAACTTGAAAGGCCGCTCAGCAAGGAAGAAGCCACTGCTCCAAAACCGCCATAAAAAAGCTAGACTACGGTTTGCAACTGCATATGGGGACAAAGATCGTACTTTTTGGAGAAATGTCCTCTGGTCTGATGAAACAAAAATAGAACTGTTTGGCCATAATGACCATCGTTATGTTTGGAGGAAAAAGGCTGAGGCTTGCAAGCTGAAGAACACCATCCTAACTGTGAAGCACAGGGGTGGCAGTATCATGTTGTGGGGGTGCTTTGCTGCAGGAGGGACTGGTGCACTTCACAAAATAGATGGCATCATGAGGGAGGGAAAGATATGTGGATATATTGAAGCAACATCTCAAGACATCAGTCAGGAAGTTAAAGCTTGGTCGCAAATGGGTCTTCCAAATGGACAATGACCCCAAGCATACTTCCAAAACTGTGGCGAAATGGCTTAAGGACCACAAAGTCAAGGTATTGGAGTGGCCATCACAACGCCCTGATCTCAATCCTATAGAAAACTTGTGGGCAGAATTGAAAAAGCGTGTGCGTGCAAGGAGGCCTACAAACCTGATTCAGTTATATCAGCTCGTTCAGGAGGAATGGGCCAAAATTCACCCAACTTATTGTGGGAAGCTTGTGGAAGGCTACCTGAAAAGTTTGACCCAAGTTAAACAATTTAAAGGCAATGCTACCAAATACTAATTGAGTGTATGTAAACATCTGACCCACTGGGAATGTGATGGAAGAAAAAAAAGCTGAAATAAATCATTCTCTCTACTATTATTCTGACATTTCACATTGTTAAAATAAAGTGGTGATCTTAACTGACCTAAGACAGGGATTTGTTTAATAGTTTAAATGTATTAAAGGTAAGGTGTATGTAAACTTCCGACTTCAACTGCAACTACTCATTCAGGGGTTTTTCTTTATTTCTACTATTTTCTACATTGTAGAATAATAGTGAAGACATCAAAACTATGAAATTACACAAACAGAATCATGTAGTAAAGTGTTAAACAAATCAAAATATATTTTATATTATACAGTCTTCATGGTAGTCACCCTTTGCCTTGTGACAGCTTTGCACACACTTGACACTCTCTCAACCAGCATCATCTGGAAAGCTTTTACAACAGTCTTGAAGGAGTTCCCACATATGCTGAGCACTTGTTGGCTTCTTTTCCTTTACTCATCCCAAACCATCTCAACTGGGTTGAGGTCTGGTGATTGTGTACTTCCGGCGCAGACAGAGATGGCCGCCTCGCTTCGCGTTCCTAGGAAACTATGCAGTTTTTTGTTTTTTTTACGTGTTATTTCTTACATTGGTACCCCAGGTCATCTTAGGTTTCATTACATACAGTCGAGAAGAACTACTGAACATAAGAGCAGCGTCAACTCACCATCAGTACGACCAAGAATATGACTTTCGCGAAGCGGATCCTGTGTTCTGCCTTTCACCCAGGACAACGGAATGGATCCCAGCCGGCAACCCAAAAAAACGACTTCGTAAAAGGGGGAAACGGAGCGGTCTTCTGGTCAGACTCCGGAGACGGGCACATCGTGCACCACTCCCTAGCATTCAACTCGCCAATGTCCAGTCTCTTGACAACAAGGTTGATGAAATCCGAGCAAGGGTAGCATTCCATCAGTGACTGTAACGTTCTTTGCTTCACGGAAACATGGCTCACTGGAGAGACGCCATCGGAGTCGGTGCAGCCAGCTGGTTTCTCCACGCATCGCGCAGACAGAAACAAACATCTTTCTGGTAAGAAGAGGGGCGGGGGCGTATGCTTCATGGTTAACATGACGTGGTGTGATCATAACAACATACAGGTACTCAAGTCCTTCTGTTCACCTGATTTAGAATTCCTCACAATCAAATGTCGACTGCATTATCTACCAAGGGAATTCTCTTCGATTATAATCACAGCCGTATATATTCCCCCCCAAGCAGACACATCGATGGCTCTGAACGAACTTTATTTGACTCTTTGCAAACTGGAATCCATTTATCCGGAGGCTGCATTCATTGTAGCTGGGGCTTTTAACAAGACTAATCTGAAAACAAGACTCCCTAAATTTTATCAGCATATCGATTGCGCAACCAGGGCTGGAAAAACCTTGGATCACTGCTATTCTAACTTCCGCGACGCATATAAGGCCCTGCCCCGCCCTCCTTTCGGAAAAGCTGACCACGACTCCATTTTGTTGATCCCTGCCTACAGACAGAAACTAAAACAAGAAGACTGGGATATGTTTCGTAATGCGTCAGACAACAACATTGACAAATACGCTGATTCGGTGAGCGAGTTCATTAGAACGTGCGTTGAAGATGTCGTTCCCATAGCAACGATTAAAACATTCCCAAACCAGAAACCGTGGATTGATGGCAGCATTCTCGTGAAACTGAAAGCCCGAACCAATGCTTTTAATCAGGGCAAGGTGACCGGAAACATGACTGAATACAAACAGTGTAACTATTCCCTCCGCAAGGCAATCAAACAAGCTAAGCGTCAGTATAGAGACAAAGTAGAATCTCAATTCAACGGCTCAGACACAAGTGGGATGTGGCAGGGTCTACAGTCAATCACGGATTACAAAAAGAAAACCAGCCCCGTCACGGACCAGGATGTCTTGCTCCCAGGCAGACTAAATAACTTTTTTGCCCGCTTTGAGGACAATACAGTGCCACTGACACAGCCCGCAACTAAAACATGCGGACTCTCCTTCACTGCAGCCGACGTGAGGAAAACATTTAAATGTGTCAACCCTCGCAAGGCTGCAGGCCCAGACGGCATCCCCAGCCGCGCCCTCAGAGCATGCGCAAACCAGCTGGCTGGTGTGTTTACGGACATATTCAATCAATCCCTATCCCAGTCTGTTGTTCCCACATGCTTCAAGAGGGCCACCATTGTTCCTGTTCCCAAGAAAGCTAAGGTAACTGAGCTAAACGACTACCGCCCCGTAGCACTCACTTCCGTCATCATGAAGTGCTTTGAGAGACTAGTCAAGGACCATATCACCTCCACCCTACCTGACACCCTAGACCCACTCCAATTTGCTTACCGCCCAAATAGGTCCACAGACGATGCAATCTCAACCACACTGCACACTGCCCTAACCCATCTGGACAAGAGGAATACCTATGTGAGAATGCTGTTCATCGACTACAGCTCGGCATTTAACACCATAGTACCCTCCAAGCTCGTCATCAAGCTCGAGACCCTGGGTCTCGACCCCGCCCTGTGCAACTGGGTACTGGACTTCCTGACAGGCCGCCCCCAGGTGGTGAGGGTAGGCAACAACATTTCCACCCCGCTGATCCTCAACACCGGGGCCCCACAAGGGTGCGTTCTGAGCCCTCTCCTGTACTCCCTGTTCACCCACGACTGCGTGGCCACGCACGCCTCCAACTCAATCATCAAGTTTGCGGACGACACAACAGTGGTAGGCTTGATTACCAACAACGACGAGACGGCCTACAGGGAGGAGGTGAGGGCCCTCGGAATGTGGTGTCAGGAAAATAACCTCACACTCAACGTCAACAAAACTAAGGAGATGATTGTGGACTTCAGGAAACAGCAGAGGGAACACCCCCTATCCACATTGATGGAACAGTAGTGGAGAGGGTAGTAAGTTTTAAGTTCCTCGGCGTACACATCACAGACAAACTGAATTGGTCCACCCACACAGACAGCATCGTGAAGAAGGCGCAGCAGCGCCTCTTCAACCTCAGGAGGCTGAAGAAATTCGGCTTGTCACCAAAAGCACTCACAAACTTCTTCAGATGCACAATCGAGAGCATCCTGTCGGGCTGTATCACCGCCTGGTACGGCAACTGCTCCGCCCACAACCGTAAGGCTCTCCAGAGGGTAGTGAGGTCTGCACAACGCATCACCGGGGACAAACTACCTGCCCTCCAGGACACCTACACCACCCGATGTCACAGGAAGGCCATAAAGATCATCAAGGACAACAACCACCCGAGCCACTGCCTGTTCACCCCGCTATCATCCAGAAGGCGAGGTCAGTACAGGTGCATCAAAGCTGGGACCGAGAGACTGAAAAACAGCTTCTATCTCAAGGCCATCAGACTGTTAAACAGCCACCACTAACATTGAGTGGCTGCTGCCAACACACTGACTCAACTCCAGCCACTTTAATAATGGGAATTGATGGGAAATGATGTAAAATATATCACTAGCCACTTTAAACAATGCTACCTAATATAATGTTACATACCCTACATTATTCATCTCTATATGTATATACTGTACTCTATATCATCTACTGCATCTTTATGTAATACATGTATCACTAGCCACTTTAACTATGCCACTTTGTTTACATACTCATGTCATATGTATATACTGCACTCAATACCATCTACTGTATCTTGCCTATGCCGCTCTGTACCATCACTCATTCATATATCTTTATGTACATATTCTTTATCCCCCTACACTTGTGTGTATAAGGTAGTAGTTTTGGAATTGTTAGCTAGATTACTTGTTGGTTATTACTGCATTGTCGGAACTAGAAGCACAAGCATTTCGCTACACTCGCATTAACATCTGCTAACCATGTGTATGTGACAAATACAATTTGATTTGATTTGATTGTGGAGGCCAGGTCATCAGCACTACATCACTCTCCTTCTTGGTCAAATAGCCCTTACATACCCTGGAGGTGTGTTTTGGGACATTGTCCTGTTGAAAAACAAATGATAGTCCCACTAAGCGCAAGCACCCCCACAGCATCACACCTCCTTCTCCATGCTTCATGGTGGGAACCACACATACGGACATCATCCCTCACCTACTCTGCATCTCACTAAGACACGGTGGATGGAACCAAAAAAAGTTGGGTTCTTTTAATATAGACTGTACTATATTGACTCTGTTTTACAAATCCTTTATTGAGAGTATTTTAACTTTTTGTATTGTTTGTTGGTTTGGCAATGCCACTGTCAGCCAGAGAAACATGCTGAGAAGGATGAATTCCACCGCAAGCAAGGTACTTGGAGTCAAACAGACAGGCCTGGATGAGATCTTTAAGGTCAGGGCCCTCCGTAGGGCTCACAAAATAATTTTAGACCCAAGCCACCCCCTGTACCTGGACTTTGAATTACTCCCCTCTGGGTGCAGGTATAGGGCACCCCTCAGCAGGAAAAATAGAACGAGACAATCGTCTTTTTTTCACAAAAAAAAAAAAAAAGATTGTTTAATATTTTTTTAAATGTTTTATTTCTTATTTCTTACTATTATTATATTAATTGGTGCGTAACTGTTATGAAAGTTGTTTTGTCAATCGTGTTTTGTATTTAAACGCCACTTTGAATGTGTACATGACACTGCAACAGAATTTCCCCACGGGGACAATGAAGTCAGTAAGTAAGTATGTAAAAATCTCAAATTTGGACTCATCAAACCAAAGGACAGATTTACACCAGTTTAATGTCCATTGCTTGTGTTTCTTGGCCCAAGCAAGTCTCTTCTTATTATTGGTGTCCTTTAGTAGTGGTTTCTTTGCAGCAATTCGACCATGAAGGCCTGATTCACGCAGTCTCCTCTGCAGTGTATGTTGAGATGTGTCTGTTACTTGAACTCTGTGAAACATTTATTTGGGCTGCAATCTGAGGTGCAGTTAATGCTAATGAACTTATCCTCTGCAGCAGAGGTAAATCTGGGTCTTTCTTTCCTGTGGCGGTCCTCATGAGAGCCAGTTTCATCATAGCGCTTAATGGTTTTTGAGCCTGCTTTCCGGATTGACTGCCCTTCCAAGTCTTGACGTAATGATGGACTGTCGTTTCTCTTTACTTATTTGAACTGTTCTTGCCATAATATGGACTTTGTCTTTTACCTTACCTTGTCACAACACAACTGATTGGCTCAAACGCATTAAGAAGGAAATACATTCCACAAATTAACTTTTAACAAGGCACATCTGTTAATTGAAATGCATTCCAGGTGACTACTGCATGAAGCTGGTTGAGAGAACGCCAAGCGTGTGCAAAGCTGTAATCAAGGCAAAGGGTGGCTACTTAGATTTTTTGGGGGGTTACTACATGAGTCCATATCTGTTACTTTAGTTGAAAACTGTTGTTTTGATTAAAGAAGCAATAAAACTGGCCTTCTTTAGACTAGTTGAATATCTGGAGCATCAGCATTTGTGGGTTCGATTACAGGCTCAAAATAGCCAGAAACAAAGAACTTTCTTATGAAACTTGTCAGTCTATTCTTGTTCTGAGAAATGAAGGCTATTCCATGCGAGAAATTGCCAAGAAACTGAAGATCTCGTACAATGCTGTGTACTACTCCCTTCACAGAACAGCGCAAACTGGCTATAACCAGAATAGAAAGAGGAGTGGAAGGCCCCGGTGCACTACTGAGCAAGAAGACATTTACATTAGAGTGTCTAATTGTGCTAACATAATTTCAAAAGGGTTTTCTAATGAGTTTGCGCTGATTACTTCCGGCGCCGACAGAGATGGCCGCCTCGCTTCGCGTTCCTAGGAAACTATGCAGTTTTTTGTTTTTCTACGTGTTATTTCTTACATTAGTACCCCAGGTCATCTTAGGTTTCATTACATACAGTCGAGAAGAACTACTGAATATAAGATCAGCGTCAACTCGCCCCCCTTTCGGAAAAGCTGACCACGACTCCATTTTGTTGATCCCTGCCTACAGACAGAAACTAAAACAAGAAGCTCCCACGCTGAGGTCTGTCCAACGCTGGTCTGACCAAGCTGACTCCACACTCCAAGACTGCTTCCATCACGTGGACTGGGAGATGTTTCGTATTGCGTCAGACAACAACATTGACGAATACGCTGATTCGGTGTGCGAGTTCATTAGAGCGTGCGTTGAAGATGTCGTTCCCATAGCAACGATTAAAACATTCCCTAACCAGAAACCGTGGATTGATGGCAGCATTCGCGTGAAACTGAAAGCGCGAACCACTGCTTTTAATCAGGGCAAGGTGTCTGGTAACATGACCGAATACAAACAGTCCAGCTATTCCCTCAGCAAGGCTATCAAACAAGCTAAGCGTCAGTACAGAGACAAAGTAGAATCTCAATTCAACGGCTCAGACACAAGAGGCATGTGGCAGGGTCTACAGTCAATCACGGACTACAGGAAGAAATCCATCCCAGTCACGGACCAGGATGTCTTGCTCCCAGGCAGACTAAATAACTTTTTTGCCCGCTTTGAGGACAATACAGTGCCACTGACACGGCCTGCAACGAAAACATGCGGTCTCTCCTTCACTGCAGCCGAGGTGAGTAAGACATTTAAACGTGTTAACCCTCGCAAGGCTGCAGGCCCAGACGGCATCCCCAGCCGCGCCCTCAGAGCATGCGCAGACCAGCTGGCCGGTGTGTTTACGGACATATTCAATCAATCCCTATACCAGTCTGCTGTTCCCACATGCTTCAAGAGGGCCACCATTGTTCCTGTTCCCAAGAAAGCTAAGGTAACTGAGCTAAACGACTACCGCCCGTAGCACTCACTTCCGTCATCATGAAGTGCTTTGAGAGACTAGTCAAGGACCATATCACCTCCACCCTACCTGACACCCTAGACCCACTCCAATTTGCTTACCGCCCAAATAGGTCCACAGACGATGCAATCTCAACCACACTGCACACTGCCCTAACCCATCTGGACAAGAGGAATACCTATGTGAGAATGCTGTTCATCGACTACAGCTCGGCATTCAACACCATAGTACCCTGCAAGCTCGTCATCAAGCTCGAGACCCTGGGTCTCGAACCCGCCCTGTGCAACTGGGTACTGGACTTCCTGACGGGCCGCCCCAGGTGGTGAGGGTAGGCAACAACATCTCCTCCCCGCTGATCCTCAACACTGGGGCCCCACAAGGGTGCGTTCTGAGCCCTTTCCTGTACTCCCTGTTCACCCACGACTGCGTGGCCACGCACGCCTCCAACTCAATCATCAAGTTTGCGGACGACACAACAGTGGTAGGCTTGATTACCAACAACGACGAGACGGCCTACAGGGAGGAGGTGAGGGCCCTCGGAGTGTGGTGTCAGGAAAATAACCTCATACTCAACGTCAACAAAACTAAGGAGATGATTGTGTACTTCAGGAAACAGCAGAGGGAACACCCCACCAAAAGCACTATCCACATCGATGGAACAGTAGTGGAGAGGGTAGTGAGGTCTGCACAACGCATCACCGGGGGCAAACTATCTGCCCTCCAGGACACCTACACCACCCGATGTTACAGGAAGGCCATAAAGATCATCAAGGACATCAACCACCCGAGCCACTGCCTGTTCACCCCACTATCATCCAGAAGGCGAGGTCAGTACAGGTGCATCAAAGCTGGGACCGAGAGACTGAAAAACAGCTTCTATCTCAAGGCCATCAGACTGTTAAACAGCCACCACTAACATTGAGTGGCTGCTGCCAACACACTGACACTGACTCAACTCCAGCCACTTTAATAATGGGAATTGATGGGAAATGATGTAAATATATCACTAGCCACTTTAAACAATGCTACCTTATATAATGTTACTTACCCTACATTATTCATCTCATATGCATACGTATATACTGTACTCTATATCATCGACTGCATCCTTATGTAATACATGTATCACTAGCCACTTTAACTATGCCACTTTGTTTACATACTCATCTCATATGTATATACTGTACTCGATACCATCTACTGTATCTTGCCTATGCTGCTCTGTACCATCACTCATTCATATATCCTTATGTACATATTCTTTATCCCCTTACACTGTGTATAAGACAGTAGTTTTGGAATTGTTAGTTAGATTACTTGTTGGTTATTACTGCACTGTCGGAACTAGAAGCACAAGCATTTCGCTACACTCGCATTAACATCTGCTAACCATGTGTATGTGACAAATAAAATAAAATTTGATTTGATTTGATTTGATCAATTAGCCTTTTAAAATGATCAACTTGGATTAGCTAACACAACATGCCATTGGAACACAGGAGTGATGGTTGCTGATAATGGGCCTCTGTATGCCTATGTAGAAATTTCACTGAAAATCAGCCGTTTCCAGCTACAATAGTCATTTACAACATTAACAATGTCTACACTGTATTTCTGATCAATTTGTTGTTATTTTAATGGACATAAAATGTGTTTTTCTTTTAAAAAACAAGGACATTTCTAAGTGACCCCAAACTTTTTAATGGTAGTGTATATATAATCCATTTTAGAATATGGCTGTAACACAACAAAATGTGGAAAAAGTCAAGGGGTGTGAATACTTTCCGAAGGCACTGTATATTTTTTAATAATATCATCTTTGAGAACTAACAATCAAATAAAAGCTTGACAATCAGGATACAGGATACAGGGCACATGCCCATAGATTTTGTTCTAAAGTTTGAGCAGAGAAACACAGCATTAGCGATAGCACAATGCATAGAATTGCAGGAAATTGCCAAACTGTAGAATTGCCGGAAATTTGCTTCAAAACGGCTAAATGTTCTCTCAGTTCAATTGAATCATTTGTTGAACAGCAACATTTTCTCTACCAAGATACCTTGACCTTTCTATGTTAGTTTACACTCCTCTTCCAACTGACTGTGGGGAGGTCAGGATAATGAAACTGTCTAGAAAATCTATTCATTTTACTTGCCATTATTATTCACCTGATGATAAGACAAGACATTATTTATTTATTGTTCGCTAACAAACGATGTAGGTCCCTGGGTCTCTGATATGCGTGGGCGGGGGGTCCCTGGGAAAGAAAAGTTTGAAAACTCCTGTGGAAGGATGTTTTGGGCACAAAGCATGTGCTTCTCTGAGGGGATTTGGTTTTAAAGTGTACACTTCTCAGAGGGTCTTTGTGTTACAAGTATGCATTGCTTACGGCCTTTATTTTTAAGTGTACACTACTCATGCACAACTTGGCATGTCTCTTTGTTAGTGTGGACTATTCTAAGGGGACTCTGTTAAATTGTGCATTACTCTTAGTAAGGACCCTGAGTCTAAGCTGTGCGTAGTGCGTAGTAAAACTCTGCTCTAGTCTGGAGGAGCCGGGTTGGGGGTTTAAAGTGAGTAGCTGCTCTGCTCTGCTCGGAGGGACCCTGTGCTGGGCTGTGACGGGTGACGGTGCGCTGCGCTTCAATACACCAGCTCTTTTGTCCTTCACACTCTGCAGCTCCCTGATAGCTCCTCCCTCCTCGCCCTCCTCCTTTTCCTCATCCTCCATGCTCCACTCCTCCCTGCTCTGCTCTCCCCTCTGCTCTGCTCTGTGTTCAGCTGCCTTGGGCCTCCCCTCAGCCTCCCCTCTGCTCCTCGGGGCTAGGCCTGGGAGACATGACTGCACCCTTCCTCTCTGAATGACTGACTGGCTGTAATGTCTGGCTGGACAAGACCCATCAAAAAGCATGTTGGCAATAAAAATGGGGAAGGAATGGATGGAGAGGAAAATCATCACTAAACGTGTTATTGCTCACTGTGTAGAGAAGAACAGAGACAGAGGGTCTGAAATTATGTTGAATGAGATCAATTCTATCTGGGAATAAGTCTGATCGAATCAAATCAGTTGAATTATATTTGAATCACAATACTTGTATTGTCTAGGTCTGTGGGACTGTGACCTAGGTAATAGTAGTGCTAGATTGGGAACAGCCGATCGACATGGCTGATTGTCACACCGGGAGAGCAAGGGGAAGGAATCAATGCTAACTGTAAACACCTCTGCATAAAATATATAATGGCTATGAGAAAATGTGAATGGTTCCATGGTTGAATGGCACCTACCTGCTACAGTATGACGGTCGGTGAGGGTGCTACAGGACAGGACATTTGATAAAGATTCATAACTCTCCTTCTGTCCGCTTTGACCTCCTCTCACGACCCACCACATATTAGCCACCCATTATCCAGTAATTGAAGATCTCCACTTCTCCATGCAACCCTGCAGATTCAGAATACGTGCCTACTCTTTTTGAGAAAGGTAGCTTGGGGTATTACCATAGATAGGTATCCCAGCAGTAACACCCAACACAGCCAAAGCCTGAATGAGAAATGAGGTAAACTCATAACGTAGCCTATACACAATAAAAAAAAACAGAAGGTAGGCTAGCTACACAGCCAAATGTAATGTAGTGAATAAATAGGTGGCCTAACGGTGTGAATGTATAGATATAGTTATCTGGAGAGGAGACAGAGCTAGCCTCAGACACCGGGTCACCGCATGCCATTGGCGCTCTCGCCGACACATCATCAATCACGTCACTGTGCTGGCGTTGTGACGACTGGATGTATGGCGGCTGCGTCTTTAACTCTAGTGTGATGACACCACAGAGGGCCACAGTGACTGGTGAATGTTTTACTGTGGGTTAGTGCACTGGTTAGTTCCTTGCAAATGAAGGCATGACGCTCAGCTCGCCGTGTTTTAGATGTGGGAGGCCACACATGCTCAGCATTATATGAAGTTATTATACCGTTATAAATGATTATACTCCCATTCAATTAAAACATCTACTCAACCCATGGATCTTCCCAACCCTTTCAATATACTGTAGGACTAGGCAGGCAGATTGAAGAATGGAAGAAAAACCCATTAAACTGAATGGTTATAATGTTGTCTGGGTGTGGATCCACACGGGAAAGAAGTTCTATGGAACACATACATACCTGGATGGTTTTTATTTTCTGGTTGTTCTCGTTAGAGAGGTTCTGGAAGCGGGCCAGTTCAGCCAGGCTGTAGAGGCTGCGTTGTCTGAAGTATTTCACCACAGCTCTGTGCATCCTCTTCTGCAACAAAGAAAGCTAGGAGGGTGGGGGAGACAGGGAGAAAGAAGGAAAGAAGGAAGGGAAAGGAAAAGAGAGAAAAAGGAATTGGTAAGGCAGGAGAGGAAATTAATGGCAGTGTTCAAGAAGAATGATGGAGGGGAATAGAGAACGCAGTCAATAGCCCATTCTGCAGTACACGGGCCTGACAGGAATTTCACAGTCTCTTGGTTTCTCTGCTCACTCGTGTGCAGTCATCAGAATCCAGTCACATCTGGCTGCCAGGATGGGGGGTTAATTTTCTCTAAATGCTTCAGCAGTTTTGTTCTAGCCGAGGCAAACTCTGTGACTGCAAAGCTGATGAGTAAAATATTTCTACTTCACCCAGTTTAACTTTATACCAATCCCCTCAAGACATATTTTACACATACACACAGTCATGAACCCCCCACCGAAACTAGAAATTATTCCTAGTCTATTGGAAAGACATGCTGCTCGCTTTATTATTTGAACACAGTTTCAAGCAAAAGGGTTTCTTTCAATTCTGATAGATGCCATTGCTTTTTCTTCCTCCCTCCATTTCTCTTCTCTCCCTACAAAGCTTATCATTGCTTGGCAATGTGTTCCCCAGTGCATAGAGAAACTAAAGCAAATTAGCTCAGCCATCAACTGCTGAAGGAAAGACAATAACAGGAATGCTCTTTATGGCGTACCCTGTTAAAAACCTGTGCAGAGAACTCCATCCACATAAACAAAACAATGCTTAAATGCAGTGATAAGAGGACACTTACATGAACCATAAAGTAACTGATCTTATTGGAGGAGAAATAACACAAACCATTTTTAGGTTAACACTTGAGGAAAAGTGTTTGGTTGGAGCATTGAAGCATTTAGCTATTTGCAGGTGATTCAAAAAAATAAACCCAACGCTAACATGAAATTACTATTTATGTCAACTAATTACAAATGCCTACATTCAGAATGTGTACGGTGTCTTAACAATGGGTGAGGTATCTGTGTGAGTACAATGTCTTATTACCATGGTGCTACATGTGTTTGTATTATAACAGGCCAATGCCTGTAAAACTATGGTTTGATGAGTCAGAGCTTCTATTGGCTCCCTCTGCTGAATATCTAACGTTTTACCGGCTCTTCAAACAACTGAGAACTTGTAACATGTTTGGAGGGAGTCATGTCATTCCTGTACACAGTATTGCTATGGGCTGTCAAACAATGTCTGCCATGATATGATCCCACCAGTGTGCTGTGTCCTTGGCAACTAGTCTTTCTTCTCTGTTAGCCAGCTAGCTACTATGGAGAAAAAAAACATGTCACATTGTGTATTGAGAATGGCAACTGATAGAAATGAGATTGGCAGAGGGGTATGAAAATCCACAAATCAATCAAAAACCAACAATTCACTACATTACCTTAAATCTGTTTTGTATTTTTAATGAGACAATTTGAGATTTTGGTTACCTAGGTAAACACATTAATAAGTCTAGATGAGATTTTAAAAAACAACACTGAGAAACATTGTCTATTCTATAATGATAGTCAATTTAAGTAAATTACAGGCATATTATCAAGCTTAATTTGGGTAGAGAACGTGAATGCTGGGACAGTGGTGCTATTCTAAACCTGTCTAGAGTTTGAAACAAACAGAAATGGTTGAGGGAGGTTGAATCCAGAGTAAAAGAAAATCAGGCTTTGATCATGAGCGTGGAGAATCCTGTCCACAGGATTTTATTTCTGCATGCATTTCTCACTTGATAACATTCATGCAGTCAGATGACGAATTGCTCAAGTAAAGGTATTAGTCATTTTGGGAAACAAATCATGTCTATTGCTTATTGCCAGTGCAGTGCCGGGCAGTGCATGTTTTATTTCCTGGTTAGGCTATAGAATATGGTTGTCATCTGCAATTCCTCTCAAGATCAAAGTTAAATTGCGTCCCGGACCATAAAGACCAAAACGATTCTGTAGTCTCACAACTATTCAATACCTTTGGGAGTATAAGTTGTTCTGTAGTTTCTCATTTAAAACCTTTGGGAGTATTAGCATTGCAAGTGCATTCTCTTTTTCTATTCTTTACCTGTGCTTGCTATGGTTCTCTCTCCCATTGACCACCTAGTGAACAGAAGCTAATGTGTAACATAAACATAATGAAACATGTCACCTTGGAACACCTTGAAAGACAATTCATGCAAACGCATAAAGACTAAGGATGCATCCGAAATAGCACCCTGTTCCCTTTATTGTGCACTACTTCAGACTAGAGCCCTATGGGCCCTGGTGAAAAAGTAGTGCACTATAAAGGGAATAGGGTGCGATTTCGGATGCATCCTTATTCAGAGACCCATTCAATACTGCATAGTGAACTTAGTCTTTTTGCGTTTGCATGAATTCCATCCACCCATCGCTTCTCTCAACTCCCTCTTGGCAGAAATACTACTATATCACATCCATAATCCTCCTACACTAAAGTTATTGCATTAAGATCAGATTACTGCAGTAACCTCCTCATTGGTTTCCCAACTAAAACCATCCAAAAATAACTGACCATGCAAAGAAACAATCCAATCAACTGGCAAACTGAATATAATATACACTTAACGCCCAGTTAATTAGGTATACCACCCCAATCACAAAAATGGATCGCTCCTACAGACAGTGAGTCACTTGGCTTGCTATATAATGCAGGCAGACAGGCATCGAGGCATTCAGTTACTGATCGATTGAGCATTAGAATGGGCAAAACCAAGTGACCTAAGCGACTTTGAGCATGGTATGATCATCGGTGCCAGGCACGCCGGATCTAGTATCTCATAAACGGCAGTCCTCCTGGGCTTTTCACGCATGACATTGTCTAGGGCTGCGAAAACAGCTCGTTGATGAGAGAGGTTGAAGGAGAATGGCAAGATTCGTACAAGCTAACAAACAGACAAATGAAGGCGCAGTACATATGTGGTGTGCAATACGGCATCTTGGAATGCACAACTCTTCGATCCTTGTCACGGATGGGCTATTGCAGCAGATGACCATACCAGGTTCCACTCCTATCAGCTAAAAACAAGACGAAGCGGCTCCAGTGGACATTGAGGAGTGGAAAAACATTGCCTGGTAGGACTAATCCTGGTTCCTGTTGCATCATGGACCCATCCTGCTTGGTGTCAACCGTACAGGCTGGTGGCGGTGGTGTACCGCCATCCAGTTTGCAGTAACTGTGTGATGCCATCGCGTTAGCATGGATAAAACATCCCTGTGGACCATTTCCGACTTGTAGAATCTACGACCCAAAGAATTCAGGCAAAAGAGTGGTCAGACCTGGTACTAGATGAGTGTACCTAATAAACTGGCCGGTGAGTGTAATTTCATATCTTATCATATCATGATTTAAATGTATGATTCAATGGTCATTAAAAAAAGCCTCTGCTTGGTTCCTTTTGTCAAACACACACACAGCCTCCCGCTTGGCGATCATGAAGGCATTCTTAAGTTCTCTGTACTCATGGGCCAACTCAACCTTCTCTTTAAGGGCTACCTTTAGGTCAGCCTACAACACACACAGAGAAACACAAGTTCAGTTATACTTTAAAAAAAAACCAGGTTTCACATATCTTGATAACAAGGTTTCCTGTCACATCAAGCAGTTGACAGGGCTTATGAGAATGGTCACAGAGAGTATTGGGAGACATGGCAGGTTGTAGTTTTCTAAGTGAGTACAGTATGTCTGAGGAGTTCCATCATGGTGGTTGGTTCCATCAAGCCCTAGTGGAGGAGAGCTGCTACAGTTCTACCAAAGAACAACACATGCTGAAGCTGAAGTTATACTGTACTTAATACTGTACACGTTGGATGTCAGATACTATATAAGTCATCAAAGATATGGATCACTGTCCCAGGTTGGGCCTACAGACAGGAGAGATACGCATTCTTATGATCCCATAGGCCTGGGAGTGAAGTCATAGATTTATGTATTTAGGAAATACTCAGCATTATGACGAGCTTACAATTGATTTCCAATAATATATTTTGTCATAGGTTGTTTAGGAGATAGAACGTGTACATGTCTGTGAGACTGTCTCTCTATGTGCACGTAAGTGTATACCGGTGTACGTGTGAGTCTTACAAACTAGGGCACACAGGGACAAACACAGACAATTAAACTGGACACTATTCGGGGGAATCAAGCAAATAAATAACAATCTCTCTCTCTCTCTTTCCTCTTCTCGCCGCTCCTCCCCCCCTGTATCCTGGTGCCTATCTCGACTGCACTGTACTATACTGTACCTGCAGAACGAAGGAACATAATGAAGTGTGTCTCTGCAGTAAAACACAACAGCAGCAGCACTAAAGTGATGAGTTTAACCCAGCAGAAAGAGAGGGAGAGAGACGGGCCGTAAACATGACAAATGCCTGCTATTGATTTCAGGTTTAATTACAGCAGGCAAGGCATGCAGCACTACTGACAAAGCCCATCTGATGGGTGCTGTTTTCTGAAGTGTAAATTGAACAAATTACACTTCATTGCCCATAAGAAACTGATGGCGTCTGCGGTTTGTTTGCATTGTTTACTTTATCCACAGTGACTACGTCGAACGTCAGCTAACCGCTTGATTAAATTAACGAAGGACGACACTGTATTGATGGTGGAAACGCTTCGGAAATGTTTGGGTTTGGGGACTGGAGATGGCAGCCAGCTTACCTGCAGGACAACAAGACAAGCTGATTCCATTTAATTTAATTTAAACTGACTCAGTGTTACTCTTTGTTAATGTGTCTACAGTATATACAAGCAACAGAGGTGAATTATGTTTGTTGATGCTGAGGAAAACCGATGAGCATGCCATCAAAAACACACACACATACACACACACACACTCCTCCTCTGAGCTGATAGCCATGCTAATTGGCTCTACCTGACAGTTAACATCCCAACAGTCAACATCCATAGTGACCTCCAGGGCCTTCCAATGATATGAGGTCAGCATCTTTCTCCTGTGTAATTTCATATCTCAAATGTGTCCAGCCATTACAGTGTGTGCGCCATTCTCTGAGTCACGCACGGCGGTTCCCAAATGCTTAGTGTGCTTATTATGTTACGCTAATGTGGATATTATGTGAGTGCTTTATATTGAACCTAATGATCAAAGTAACCCATTTCCTTATAACGTAGCACTCTCTCTAACTCTTGATCTTTTCATTTGGTGAGAGGGACTATAGGTCTATTGTTGTTTCCATTTGATTTCTTCAAGTGAAAAAGGCTAAAGCTCTTTTTGCATGACTGCCTTTTATCAGGCTAATGGGACTTGTATCTATAAGGAAGACTTCCTAATTCTTAAATTGTCTCACGCCAACAACTTCTTTAAAAGTTGCTGCGCTCGCGGATGCATGGCGGCCTAAGCTCCATTGCCTTTTCTTGTTTTGAACTAATGCATTCTTGATCACCGTTTAATGAAACTCTATACCACATGGCGATTTCACATTAGATAAGCCATGTGAGACTCCCATCAGCCACGAGGCCCTGGCTGGGCTGATCATCCTATCCTGCATGCTGTAGATGAAATCCTTACAATGTATAAGGCTTTAAAACAAAGCATTTAAATATCCAATAATGTACAAGACAGAAAATCTAGTATTTTTTTCCCCACTCATATTCTTTTTGAGGTGAATACCAAAAAATATTAGAATGATGAAAAGGTGTTTTTATCACTGTGCTGTCAATGGTGTGAGGTTGAAAATAATAGCCTTTTGTTGAAATGAATATGATGTTTTAACATACAGGTAACTGAAAACGGCAAATGTCTAACCAAGAAAGATTCACCAATACAGGAGAGACCTAAAACCACTCATCAGTTATTTGTGACTCCTATAAAATAAAATGATTGGCCTTGGCTTGTAATTTTAATTGCTGTTGTTGTCTTCTCACAACGGATTGTGGTGAGTAATTCTACTGACGCTAATCCACAAATAACTACACAATAAGCTGAAGACCCTTTCAGACTTTCTCTTGTGTTTGTTACCAATATACAGTACCACTCTGAAAACAAATGCCAATGGGCATGTTTGAAATCAAAACATTTTTAGTTTCAAGCACTCAGCCTACCTGACGTTAAAACAAGTGGCAAGTCAACATTTCAGGGGAATCAGAATTGTACATGGTCTCAAGAGATAAAATCCACAATTCCAGCTAAATGCTCTGTATTAGGAATAACAGTGATACTAAAGTCAAATACAGTGAGTACAACATAAACCAAACCACCTTGTATTCAACCAAATGACCCAGTGTTTAGTTACGTTGGTTTCCTCCATTTTCTCCTGTCTGGTTGTGAACAGAGTAGAATGAGTTTCCACTGTTGGCTCCATCCGTTGTTGACAGTTGGTGATATCACGTTCCAAGGTGTTCATGATCAACATAGCTGTTTGGTTTTGAAACTCTACGGCATCAAAGACGAACCTGATAAATGTGAAATACAGGTGAACGGCAATCAATTGATTTGGAATAATGCCAAGCTGATTCCTGTGGCGATATCAATGATGGAAAAGCCAAGACTTCAAAGTTAATAGTGACGCTTCACGCTCTGAGAACAGCATGAATCAAACTAATACATTCAAGCTTTCCAGGGTCTCTGGTGCAACAGGCTTACAATGATAATAAATTCCAAATACTCTAGATAGGGTAGAAGGCCTATTATATTATATTGGCAGAACAGAGGGTGGTTGTGAAGAGAGGAGAGATTCTTACTGTAGTTCTTCAATGACATCTGGTATAGCGGCTGCTGTTTCCTCCATGTGAGGGCCTGTTCTGTACTCTTTGGACTTAGCACTGAGGTCTGCGATCCTACTCAAGGCATGGTTACACCCGTCGGTAACAGCTTGGTGTAATTCCTATCAATGTTAAATGAGATTGAAATGAACGAACCATGAGCCACAAAGAAAATTGGCAGCCTGATTTCAACATCGATAACTTTCAACAAGTCCCACCCACCTTCTGATTCAAAATACATGACCGTATAACTTGAAAATTATGCATGTCTATTAGATGTAATAGATGTTATGGAATGTGTTGTGCTATCCATTACATTTCTCACTATTTTGAAAATGAAACACAGTGGTAAGTGACTCTGTGTAAACCCTTGCTTTATCATACCTTGACTGTATTTAGATGGGCAAGTTTTAGCCTCCGTTCCTTTTACAGACAAACTGAAGTGTTGTTGTGTTCCGTAGGAAAATCACTGAGTTGCTCCCTTTTTTATTTTTTTTTATTTCACCTTTATTTAACCAGGTAGGCTAGTTGAGAACAAGTTCTCATTTGCAACTGCGACCTGGCCAAGATAAAGCATAGCAGTGTGAGCAGACAACACAGAGTTACACATGGAATAAACAATTAACAAGTCAATAACACAGTAGAAAAAAAGAGAGTCTATATACATTGTGTGCAAAAGGCATGAGGAGGTAGGCGAATAATTACAATTTTGCAGATTAACACTGGAGTGATAAATGATCAGATGGTCATGTACAGGTAGAGATATTGGTGTGCAAAAGAGCAGAAAAGTAAATAAATAGAAACAGTATGGGGATGAGGTAGGTGAAAATGGGTGGGCTATTTACCAATAGACTATGTACAGCTGCAGCGATCGGTTAGCTGCTCAGATAGCTAATGTTTGAAGTTGGTGAGGGAGATAAAAGTCTCCAACTTCAGCGATTTTTGCAATTCGTTCCAGTCACAGGCAGCAGAGTACTGGAACGAAAGGCGGCCAAATGAGGTGTTGGCTTTAGGGATGATCAGTGAGATACACCTGCTGGAGCGCGTGCTACGGATGGGTGTTGCCATCGTGACCAGTGAACTGAGATAAGGCGGAGCTTTACCTAGCATGGACTTGTAGATGACCTGGAGCCAGTGGGTCTGGCGACGAATATGTAACGAGGGCCAGCCGACTAGAGCATACAAGTCGCAGTGGTGGGTGGTATAAAGTGCTTTAGTGACAAAACGGATGGCACTGTGATAGACTGCATCCAGTTTGCTGAGTAGAGTGTTGGAAGCCATTTTGTAGATGACATCGCCGAAGTCGAGGATCGGTAGGATAGTCAGTTTTACTAGGGTAAGCTTGGCGGCGTGAGTGAAGGAGGCTTTGTTGCGGAATAGAAAGCCGACTCTTGATTTGATTTTCGATTGGAGATGTTTGATATGAGTCTGGAAGGAGAGTTTGCAGTCTAGCCAGACACCTAGGTACTTATAGATGTCCACATATTCAAGGTCGGAACCATCCAGGGTGGTGATGCTAGTCGGGCATGCGGGTGCAGGCAGCGATCGGTTGAAAAGCATGCATTTGGTTTTACTAGCGTTTAAGAGCAGTTGGAGGCCACGGAAGGAGTGTTGTATGGCATTGAAGCTTGTTTGGAGGTTAGATAGCACAGTGTCCAATGACGGGCCGAAAGTATATAGAATGGTGTCGTCTGCGTAGAGGTGGATCAGGGAATCGCCCGCAGCAAGAGCAACATCATTGATATATACAGAGAAGGCCCGAGAATTGAACCCTGTGGCACCCCCATAGAGACTGCCAGAGGACCGGACAGCATGCCCTCCGATTTGACACACTGAACTCTGTCTGCAAAGTAATTGGTGAACCAGGCAAGGCAGTCATCCGAAAAACCAAGGCTACTGAGTCTGCCGATAAGAACATGGTGATTGACAGAGTCGAAAGCCTTGGCAAGGTCAATGAAGACGGCTGCACAGTACTGTCTTTTATCGATGGCGGTTATGATATCGTTTAGTACCTTGAGTGTGGCTGAGGTGCACCCGTGACCGGCTCGGAAACCAGATTGCACAGCGGAGAAGGTACGGTGGGATTCGAGATGGTCAGTGACCTGTTTGTTGACTTGGCTTTCGAAGACCTTAGATAAGCAGGGCAGGATGGATATAGGTCTGTAACAGTTTGGGTCCAGGGTGTCTCCCCCTTTGAAGAGGGGGATGACTGCGGCAGCTTTCCAATCCTTGGGGATCTCAGACGATATGAAAGAGAGGTTGAACAGGCTGGTAATAGGGGTTGCGACAATGGCGGCGGATAGTTTCAGAAATAGGGGTCCAGATTGTCAAGCCCAGCTGATTTGTATGGGTCCAGGTTTTGCAGCTCTTTCAGAACATCTGCTATCTGGATTTGGGTAAAGGAGAACCTGGAGAGGCTTGGGCGAGGAGCTGCCGGGGGGCGGAGCTGTTGGCCGAGGTTGGAGTAGCCAGGCGGAAGGCATGGCCAGCCGTTGAGAAATGCTTATTGAAGTTTTCGATAATCATGGATTTATCGGTGGTGACCGTGTTACCTAGCCTCAGTGCAGTGGGCAGCTGGGAGGAGGTGCTCTTGTTCTCCATGGACTTCACAGTGTCCCAGAACTTTTTGGAGTTGGAGCTACAGGATGCAAACTTCTGCCTGAAGAAGCTGGCCTTAGCTTTCCTGACTGACTGCGTGTATTGGTTCCGGACTTCCCTGAACAGTTGCATATCACGGGGACTATTCGATGCTATTGCAGTCAATGGTGAGGAAGTTACTTTTAAAGAATGACCAGGCATCCTCAACTGACGGGATGAGGTCAATGTCCTTCCAGGATACCCGGGCCAGGTCGATTCGAAAGGCCTGCTCACAGAAGTGTTTTAGGGAGCGTTTGACAGTGATGAGGGGTGGTCGTTTGACTGCGGCTCCGTAGCGGATACAGGCAATGAGGCAGTGATCGCTGAGATCCTGGTTGAAGACAGCGGAGGTGTATTTGAGGGCCAGTTGGTCAGGATGACATCTATGAGGGTGCCCTTGTTTACAGAGTTAGGGTTGTACCTGGTGGGTTCCTTGATGATTTGTGTGAGATTGAGGGCATCTAGCTTAGATTGTAGGACTGGCGGGGTGTTAAGCATATCCCAGTTTAGGTCACCTAACAGAACAAACTCTGAGGCTAGATGGGGGGCGATCAATTCACAAATGGTGTCCAGGGCACAGCTGGGAGCTGAGGGGGGTCGGTAGCAGGCGGCAACAGTGAGAGACTTATTTCTGGAGAGAGTAATTTTCAAAATTAGTAGTTCGAACTGTTTGGGTATGGACCTGGAAAGTATGACATTACTTTGCAGGCTATCTCTGCAGTATACTGCAACTCCTCCCCCTTTGGCAGTTCTATCTTGACGGTGAAGTCTACCTTAAACTTCACACTTTCTGAAACAGAGAAATGAATAAGCAATTGAATTTGAAATACTCAACATCTCTCACTAAAATAGAAATACGGTAAACTGAACATAAAATGTTAGATTACCTCAGATTTATCATTGTAAATCTTTCTCAGTTTTTCCGTTTCAATTTCCAGTTGTTTTGTCGCTGATAACGCCTACCTCAAATTCCTTATGAAGTCCCCATCTGGCGTTTTCTGTGTTGGTTTGCTCCTGGTGTAATTCTGCTTCAATAGTTGTTCTTTTATCCTGAAATACAGTTCAAAACTGAAGAAACTGTTCTACACAACGAATCATATCAGTCTCTTGTCACACTGTTTTTATAACACACCTGAGAGTAAAAAGATACTCGACAGAACCAACCCGTGAAACTCAAAACTGTAAAGAAAACAGACAGAAGAGATTTACCTTCAGAATGGCCAGGGCTTTCATCTCGCTCGTCTTTCTTAGGATTCTCAGTCACTTTCCGAGGAGATACTGATGTGTTGCATCAGTAACACTAGTAAAGAAGCCCATTCCATCATTGTACATGGATCTATCTGAACGTCTATCTTCAAGTGCTCCTTTCCTTTCACAAACCCAACTTGTTAGTGAGTCTCCATGCATGGATGAATCTCTAAAAGTATGTGCTTATTTCACTGACAACTAGTGCAGATTATGTGATCGGCAATATCTAATGGTCAAAGCGCTGAATCTAAACATTAGACGTGTCAATAAGGATATGCCACCTCTATATCTAGGATGGATTTACTACAGGTTAGAGTGCATGGATGTCTAGCTAAGTGCATGGCTCTTCTCACACATACTCGCATCCTCTGCTCCACCATGAAGGTCTTCTGCTCCAGCTCCTCCAAGTTGACCTTGGCATTGGGGTGCAGCGTAGCCATCTGGGACAGCTCCTCCTTAGCCTCTGCTCTCCGGTCCTCGTTCACACTGAACTTCTGCTGCATGTGCTTCCTGTTCTTCTGAAGCTGCTTCGCTGCCTGTTCACTGAATGACACATACAGAGACACACACTCGTACGTAGGTACACACACATACATACAGGTATGTACGCACACACGCGCATGCACGCACGCACGCACGCACGCACACACACACACGTCAGAGGGACCCACCATCAGAGCAACACTGACCAAGTTCTTGATACTGCAATGTATAATTGTGTTACGGATTCCTTTCCGTAGTGATTAGTATTAGATAAATATAAATATTGTGATATGAACGAAGTGATAAACCTCTCACTAGATCTTTTTGCTGTAGTCCTCAATCTCCAGTTCATACTCTTTGTTTTCCTCATGAAGATTCAAGGTATCCTGATGTTTCTTTTAAGGAACCCCTCCTCGGTGTGAGAGACCGCCACTTCACCTGCAAGTCTCTGGAATATGCCCGGACACAACATTAGGAGGATATCGTATGCAATAAATTAAATATTGTCAAAAATACGATATGTCAACATAACTATGACATAACTTACAGTTGCATGGACTTCTTTCCGCAGCTCTGAAATCCCTTCCTTTAATTGTGAAAATGTTCTACCTTCTACCTCGATTCATATTTTCAACTCTACAACCTGTGACAAAAATATAAATATACATTGTATTTGCAAAGAGTAAGGAACTTGTGTGCATGGCCTTCACTGGTTCTAACAGCAGAACTATCAGCTTGCTGACAGTTCTTAGCAAACTATTGGAAAAAATTGTGTTTGACCAAATACAATGCTAATTCTCTGTAAACAAATTAACAACAGGCTTTCAGCATGCTTATAGAGAAGGGCACTCAACATGTCCTGTACTGACACAAATGACTGATGATTGGTTGAAAGAAACTGATAATAAGAGGATTGTGGGAGCTGCACTGTTAGATTTCAGTGCAGCCATTGATATTATTGGACATAATCTGTTGTTGAGAAAACTTGTGTTATGGCTTTTCAACCTCTGCCATATCATGGATTCAGTGCTATCTATCTAATAGAACTCAGAGGGTTTTCTTTAATAGAAGCTTTTTTCTTTTCGAGAAGCTTTTCTAGGGCTACTGAGTGGTGCAGCGGTCTACGGCACTGCATCTCAGTGCTAGAGGCATCACTACAGACAACTTGGTTCAAATCCAGGCTGTATCACAAACGACTGTGATTGGGAGTCCCATAGGGCGGTGCACAATCGGCCCAGCACTGGGTATGAATGGTGTAGGCTGTCATTGTAAATAAGAATTTGTTCTTAACTGACTTGCCTGGTTAAATTTAAAAAATGCCATGTAAAGTGTGGTGTCTCCTATCCAAAGGTAACTCGAGAGGGAAACACAGAACCAATTGGTAACGCTGATAGTGACAGTTATTTTTCCGATAGAGAGGAACATGAAAATATTACTGAGGAACAACATGTTTCTGAGCCAGTTCACGCAGGTGATTCTGTGAAGTGCCCGTTCCTGCTCCACACAGAAGTACCAGTGCAAATGCTTGGGTACAATCAAACCCGTATAACGCTCCTAAATCAGCTTGTAATAATGCAATTTCACTCAGTCCCGAAGTGTTGTACCAGGTTATAACCAGTCTGGGTACTGTGTTCTTCAGAGAAGCTGTAAGAGAAGTTAGAAATTTGTGCTCAGTCACCGAGGACGTTGACTTTGTAGCAGGGCAGAATGTAGCCAGGTGGTTAAAGCACATAGCTGTATTCCTTTATATCCACTAGATTGCATCAAATTGTATTTGTCACATCTGCTGAATACAACAGGTGTAGCCCTTACAGTGAAATGCTTACTTCCAAGCCCTTAACCAACAATGCAGTTTTAAGAAAAATACCTTTAAAAAAAGAAATAAAATGAACAAATAATTAAAGAGCAGCAGTAAAATAACAATAGCGAGGCTATATACAGAGGGTACCAGTACAAGAGTCAATGTGCAGGGGAACCGGTTAGTCAAGGTAATTGAGATAATATGTACATGTAGGTAAAGTTATTAAAGTGGCTATGCATAGACAATAAACAGAGAGTAGCAGCAGTGTAAAAAAAAGGGGGGGGGCAATACAAATAGTCTAGGTAGCCATTTGATTAGATGTTCAGAAGTCTTATAGCTTTGGGGTAGAAGCTGTTTAGAAGCCTCTTGGACCTAGACTTGGCGCCCCGGTACTGCTTGCCGTGCGGCAGCAGAGAGAACAGCCTATGACTTGGGTGGATGGAGTCTTTGACTATTTTTAGGGCCTTTGACGTCACCTGGTATAGAGGTCCTGGAAGGCTTGGCCCCAGTGATGTACTGGCCCGTGCCAAATCTTTTCAGTCTCCTGAGTGGGAATAGGTTTTGTCGTGCCCTCTTCTCGACTGTCTTGGTGTGCTTGGACCATGTTCGTTTGTTGGTGATGTGGACACCAAGGAACTTAAACCTCTCCACCTGCTCCACTACAGCCCCGTCGATGAGAATGGGGGCGTGCTCAATCCTCTTTTCCTGTAGTCCACAATCATCTCCTTTGTCTTGATCACGTTGAGGGAGAGGTTGTTGTCCTGGCACCACACGGCCACGTCTCTGACCTCCTCCCTATATGCTGTCTCGTCGTTGTCGGTGATCAGGCCTACCACTGTTGTGTCATCGGCAAACTTAATGATGGTGTTGGAGTCATGCCTGGTCATGCAGTCATTAGTGAACAGGCAGTACAGGAGGGGACTGAGCACGCACCCCTGAGGGGCCCCCGTGTTGAGGATCAGCATGGCAGATGTGTTGTTACCTACCCTTACCACCTGGGGGCGGCCCGTCAGGAAGTCCAGGATCCAGTTGCAGAAGGAGGTGGTTAATCCCAGGGTCCTTACCTTAGTGATGAGCCTGTTTGATGGTTCGTCAGAGGGCATAGCAGGAGTTCTTATAAGCTTCCGGGTTAGAGTCCCGCTCCTTGAAAGCGGCAGTTCTACCCTTTAGCTCAGTGCGGATGTTGCCTGTAATCCATGGCTTCTGGTTGGGGTATGTACGTATAGTCACTGTGGGGACGACGTCATCGATGCATTTTTTGATGAAGCCAGTCACTGATGTGGTGTACATACTCCTCAATGCCATCGGAAGAATCCCGGAACATATTCCAGTCTGTGCTAGCAAAACAGTCCTGTAGCTTAGCATCTGCTTCATCTGACCACTTTTTTTATTGCCCGAGTCACTGGTGCTTCCTGCTTTCATTTTTGCTTGTAACCAGGAAACAGGAGGATAGAATTATGGTCAGATTTTCAAAATGGAGGGTGAGGGAGAGCTTTGTACGCGCCTCTGTGTGTGGAGTAAAGGTGGTCTTGAGGTTTTTTTCCTCTGGTCGCACATTTAGTAGGCTGATAGATATTAGGTAAAACGGATTTAAGTTTGCCTGCATTAAAGTCCGCGGCCACTAAGAGCGTTGCTTCTGGATGAGCGTTTTCCTGTTTGCTTAAGGCCATATCCAACTCATTGAGGGCGGTCTTAGTGCCAGCATCGGTTTGTGGTGGTAAATAGACAGCTACGAAGAATATAGATGAACACTCTCTTGGTAGATAGTGTGGTCTATAGCTGATCATGAGATACTATACCTCAGGTGAGCAAAACTTTGAGACTTCCTTAGATATCACGCACCAGCTGTTGTTTACAAATATACATAGGCCGCTACCCCTTGTCTTACCAGAGGCTGCTGTTCTATCCTGCCGATACATAAATAATGTGTGCAAGCCATTATGGGATTGCGCATGCGCAGTGTGTAAGAGTGAAAGAAAGCAATTACACTGGAGAGCTGTTGAAATCCATCGTTGGTCCAACCTTACTTTATTTTTTATCCTACTCTTGTACCCGAGTAGGATCATAATCTGCAGTGTATAAGTTTGTTTTGTAATATTTATGCCAGATGGTCATGTTAGCCTGTTGATACTTTCAGATTGACATGAGGATGTTAGCTTCTTCCTAGCTGAATACCAGTGCTCTCAGAACCACTTTGTGGAGTTGATAACATTATTTGAAGCGTGAGTAATTATCAGAATGACGTTCGATTTCATGTAAAGACTCAGGGTGTTGTATTTTGTTTCATTTTTTTATTTTTATTTATATAGTGACATACTTTTGTATACTATATATAGTGTATATAATTTCCCCCAGTGCTATATGGATGTGGTGAGGATCTACTGTTCCATGTGGGGTTTGGGTATCAAATAGACAGTGTGTTTGTAAGTACTCATATTGTTTTATTACTAAATGTATTTTTGTTTTTCATGCAAGATGTCATTTTGTTTCTGGACATCTTGTACTCAGACATTTGAAAAATGTTAGAAAGTCTATTCTAGTCTATTCTAACTGTGAACATTGTGTTCTGTGTATTTTCTTGTGTTTTTCTATAGAAAGCAGAGCCATTACCATTTATGCATTTCTCTTTGTACTTATTGTACTCAGATTGATTTTATGCACTTTACTAACACATTTACTTCACTTGATGGTGATTTAGACTCAACTTTACTTTATGGTGACCACCTTGCAGTGATTTCCGTCCTACATTGTCCTATTTTAAATGCACGCTTCGACAGAATAAACAACCCCAAATGAGTCTGTGTCCTGTTCTAGGTTTGCTTTTGCCGGCTACATTTATGCCACTGACTGACCTTTCTGGACGGCTGCTTCCACAGTGAAATAGTATACATTTTTCTCCCAAAAGTTCACCTCCTCTTCTTCTCTGTTTGTAGAGCTTCCTCTGCATCCTGGCGATCAGCTTCTAGATGTTCAATCAGATACACCAACTTTGTGGTTTCCTTACACAGCGGAGACAACAGGCCACCTTCCGTATGAATGAAGAAAGATGTTTGTACAGTATACGTATACCAGTAGCCTTATCTATTGAAACATATTGGTCATTATCAGTTAAACTAAGCAAAACGAAAATACACTACGAGTGGACTCATTGTATAGAAAGCATCTGCAAAGAACAGGGGCTGTACTGCATATGGACGATTCAGAATAATGTGCACGTTATAGATGCCATTACACTGGACATTTTTGTTACTAGAAATATTCCATTGTGTTCATGGACATCATGTGACACGAGGCTGTGTACTGTATCCCTCTCATTTGAGAAAAATAATTCACTTCTTTCGGTTCTTGCACTTAGCCCAATGTCTTCAATGTATAACTCAGTAGACATAATTGAAGACTTGGATTCACTGGAATGAAATCTGAAAAAGACGGAACACATTTCTTCACATGCCTGAAGAAATAGGCGCATTAAAGGGATAGTTCACACAAATTACAAAATTACATATTGGTTTCCTTACCCTGTAAGCAGTATATGGACAAGGTAAGAGGGCTATCCTATCCTATCCATGCTTTGATTTAGTTTCCCTGGAACAGATTCCGAATGCTAACGTTTAGCATTTGTGGCACAAATCCCATTCAACAAACAAATTAGCTTTTGTTGGCAGCATGTTTAAATCATCTATAAATGGGTTAGCTGACAGCGTTACGAAAACGATGCGCACACTTCAATGAGGCAGAAGTCTTTAGGATGTTGTGATTCTGGATGGCCAGGTAGCTAGCAACAATGACAAGAAACTGCCATGTGGGGAAACGTAGGTGGCTCGTTTTCTGCTGGAGCGCGTGCTACAGGTGGGTGTTGATATGGTGACCAGTGAGCTGAGATAAGGCAGGGCTTTAACTAGCAAAGACTTATAGATAACCTGGAGCCAGTGGGTTTGGCGACAGATATGTAGTGAAGGCCAGCAAACGAGAGCATACAGGTCGCAGGGTGGATAGTATATGGGTCTTTGATGATAAAACGGATGGCACTGTGATAGACTACATCCAGTTTGCTGAGTAGAGTGTTGGGGGCTCTTTTGTAAATTACATTGCCAAAGTCAAGGATCGGTAGGATAGTCAGTTTTACGAGGATATATTTGGCGGCATGAGTGAAGGAGGCTTAAGGAGGCTTTGTTGCGAAATAGGAAGCCGATTCTAGATTTAATTTTGGATAGGAGATGCTTAATGTCAGTCTGGAAGGAGAGTTTACAGTCTAACCAGACACCTAGGTATTTGTAGTTGTCCACATATTCTAGGTCAGAACCGTCCAGAGTAGTGATGTTCGTCAGGCGGGAGGGTGCGGGCAGAAATCGGTTGAAGAGCATGCACTTAGTTTTACTATTATTTAAAAGCAGTTGGAGGCTACGGAAGGAGTGTTGTTTGGCGATGAAGCTCGTTTGGAGATTTGTTAGCACAGTGTCCAAAGAAGGGCCAGATGTATACAGAATAGTGTCGTCTGCGTAGAGGTGGATCAGAGAATCACCAGCAGCAAGAGCAATCATAGATATTTACAGAGAAAAGAGTCGGCCCAAAAATTGAACCCTGTGGCACCCCCATAGAGACTGCCAGAGGTCCAGACAACAGGCCCTCTGATTTGACACACTGAACTCTTTCTGAGAAGTAGTTGGTGAACCAGGCAAGGTAGTCATTTGAGAAGCCAAGACTATTGAGTCTGCCGATAAGAATGCAGTGATTGAGTCGAAAGCCTTGGCCAGATCAATGAAGACGGCTGCACAGTACTGTCTTTTATCGATGGCGGTTATGATATCGTTTAGGACCTTGAGCGTGGCTTGACCAGCTCGGAAACCAGCTTGCATAGGGGAGAAGATACGGTGGGAATCGAAATGGTCAGTGATCTCTTTATTAACTTGGCTTTCAAAGATTTTAGAAAGGCAGGGTAGAATAGATATAGGTCTGTAGCAGTTTGGGTCTAGAGTGTTTCCCCTTTGAAGAGGGGGATGACCGTGGCAGCTTTCCAATCTCTGGGGATCTCCGACGATACAAAAGCGAGGTTGAATAGGCTAGTAATAGGGGTTGCAACAATTTCTGCAGATAATTTTAGAAAGAGAGATTGTCTAGCCCGAATGATTTGTAGGGATCCAGATTTTGCAGTTCTTTCAGAACATCAGCAATCTGGCTTTGGGTGAAGGAGAAGAGGAGGGGTTTGGACAAGTTGCTGCAGGGGGTGCTGAGATGTTGGCCAGGGTAGGGGTAGCCAGGTGGAAAGCATGGCCAGCTGTTGAAAAATACTTATTGAAATGATCGATTATCGTAGATTTATCGGTGGTGACAGTGTTTCCTATCCTCAGTGCAGTGGCCAGCTGGGAGGAGGTGCTCTTATTCTCCATGGACTTTACAGTGTCCCAAACCTTTTTGAATTAGTGCTACAGGAAGCAAATTTATGTTTGAAAAAGCTAGCCTTAGCTTTCCTAATATCAATCTCATGACTTGGGATTTGGGATTTGTGCCACAACTGCTAAAATATGAGCATTTGGAAACATTACCAGGGAAGCTAAACCAAAGGACGGATTGGTGTCATATCTTGTACATAGACTGCTAACAGGGTACGGAAACCAATATGGGTGAACTATCCCTTTAATTGCTGTAAATGTAAAGCTTTGGATGAAAACTAACACTGGATAAACACGACACTACTTACCTAAAAGTTTTGCTATTTTTCTGTTTTTCATGAGACATCTGATGCTGAACATTTCCTGACTGATAGAGGGGACAGGACAAATTACAGAAATGCATCCAACCTTACAGTATTTCTAGATAGATTGGATCATTTGTTAATATCACTGATATTTGCCCCATAGTTCTCTCTCTCTTGCATGATCACACTATGACATCAGCATCTTACCTGTTGACACCAGTTCTCCAGTTGCCTCTTCAGCTCCTGAATATGGCAAACAGCTTTGTTGGCACACAGTGAGGGGGTGTTAACCAGGGCACAACTGCGACGTCTGCTGGGGCACACTGCTTGAAGATCTGCCTGATCTTAAAAGATATCAGAAATTACGAGCCGTAAATCAAATTGAAGAGTTATGCCCCAAATCATGTTTCCTTTTGGTTGGCATGATGAAAAGCCAAAAACACATAACTGATTTTCATAAATACTATACATACAAATAACAGTGTGACTGTATAGCATAAGGAATGAACATGAAATGTCTATCCCTTAAAATTAGACACAAAGGTACATATGGTATATCGGACATGTAATCCACTATGTATGAAAGAGACATAGTATTATAAAAACCAGTGATTGACTTGGGCAGGAGCTCACCGGCACTGAGTATTGACACATCAAATGATCTACTTGTTGTGATGCACAGCAGAATATTAGCTCAGAAGTATTGTGGAGTTCCTGCACCTAAATATGAACAATACAGGCATCCAAAATTAGTACAGGCACCTATTTCAGTCCAAGTCATGCACTTATTATGACAATAACATAATGAGCTTATGTCCTTCCAGTATCACCCATAACTGTTCATAACCAATCGCCGTATTGTAAGCATCAGTAAACAGGCCAGGGAAGCTTAATTTGAGCCTCATGTGGCAATATAGACTTGGTGGTTTAAGGGCGCCATCTGGCTGCAGTATAGTTCCTGGCCTAAATACAGAATATTGAAACAGATATCCTACCCAGTCTAACATGCACTTTAGGCCGGTGCTTTCAAGGTACAACATACTTGCAAGTGGAGTGCTCATAGGAAACGTTATTAAGCAAGTGAGTGACTCACCTTTTGTCATGGTCTGTAATTTGATACAGTACATTACACCGGTGGTGTTGTGCCAACCTGTCTCATTGTCTGGGAGCAAGTCAACGTGTGATGACAGAGTATAACCATAGTAGAAAAATGCGAACCACTATCTCTGTTCTGTTTCAACTGCTTTTCAAGTGTTCAGGTATGTGTGCGTGGGGAGGGGTATATCGTGCAAAATATAATTAAAACATAGTAATCTCGGCCCCCCTTCCCTGGATGTAAATTAAGTGGTTCCATTTAAGGCAGTAGCAGTATGCAATCGCCACAATCCTGTGCAAAAACAAATTGTTAGTTAGATCATTGTTAGTGAAATAAAATCTATTATTTGGTACTTACTACATCTTGCCACTGTGTAAACTAATGGCAAAATGTAATCTTAGCAGGCTAGGTGTGTGTCATGTGGCATGAAAGGAAGGTAAAAGCGTGGTTAATTTAGCCTGGACAGAAGAGGGTTGAGTTGGCTATGAATTTACTTGTTCCCAGAATGGATATATCCTCGTTTTTTTCCGTTTTTTTCTACATGTCAACGTCCTGATTCAGGCGCTACTGTAGCACCCACAGCTACTTTTGCCGTCTACAACATATCCTGCGAA
Organism: Oncorhynchus tshawytscha; assembly: GCF_018296145.1. Classification (NCBI taxonomy): domain Eukaryota; kingdom Metazoa; phylum Chordata; class Actinopteri; order Salmoniformes; family Salmonidae; genus Oncorhynchus; species Oncorhynchus tshawytscha. Next base: position 15,740,274 of record NC_056456.1, on the reverse strand, counting down.
ATGTTCAAAAAAGTATTTTCTGACTAGCTAGCTAGCGGCTACATAAAATACAATAATGCCCCATAAAATTATATTCTGCCTTGAACGGTTGCGTAAACTACCGTGTCACGTTGTTGCTAAGCAACACGCAGGTTCTCAACGGGGCTGCATCCAAGAGCACTATAGCAGTGGAGGTTTGTTCACTTTACAAAATGCCAAATGTTGCAGTTGTTGTCGACCGCTCGAGGCCCTTTGCATGGTACATGCATAGCTCATCATCTGACATTTTAAATTAGGGGACGTGATGCATTGTATTAATTCAGAGGTTTACACCAAGGTTAGACAAGTGTCTATACATTTTGAGACACTATCAACATTTAAAGCAGGGGTGTCAAACTCGACGCTTTATCGACGTCCAAGTCATCGGGGTCCTGGGTACAGATGTTTGAGGTTAATGCCTTGCTCAAGCGCGGAATTGCAGATTTTTCCACCAGCTACCTTTCAGACTCATCCTGATTTTCACGTTTGTGCTGCAATTACACCATAATTAATGTAATAAAGATGATCTGTTATTGATCATTAATTGATTAAATACTAACACCTAAATGTCAGCTATATCAAGGGTTGGGGTTAATTCAACTAATTCAATTCTAGTTCAATTCCCTCTGAATTCCTTGTAATTAAATTCAAATTCCAGGTCAGCCTTTGAATTCAGAGATAATTCAATACCTCTCAATTCCAAGGTAACTACATTTCAATAATTCAATTCACAATTAAATATTATCCCAAACAATTCCACAAATGAAATTACCTCAGGCTTTCAGGCTGATCATGTCACTTTTCAGACAGCCTTACTATAATGGAAATATAAATTATTTAAAACAAATCCTTCAGTTAAATGTTTGATACAAAGTGCATTAATTCCTTTAACTGGGAAATGTACAAATATTGACTTGAAATCTAATTCCAAAGATCAAATGTTTTTATAATTCCAATTCCATCAGTGCAAATAGTCTAAATCCATAACTTTAAGATTTGACCCCAACCCTGTTTGTGTCCTTATGGCAATCAACTCCACTTGAAAGTCCAATGTGCGCTACAAGTTAAAGAGCAGATATAGGCCTACTATTGGTAGATTTATAACAAACATGTTCTAGGATAGGCCTGGGTCATAAAGACCTCAACTGGATACTGGTATGGAAGCAACACAGGATTATCACAACATTTATAGATTTTATTACAACTTGAATTTGTACAGTTCTACAAAGGCAAATATTAGGTGTAATTACAGCAAACTGATTTTCCGTGCAACACAGCAAACAACACAATATTCAATCAATATGAAAGATCTTAACAGACTAAAGTGTTACGATCATAAAACTGGCCACAAAATCACAGTATAAAACACAAGGACTCATTTCTGTCATCATGACGTGCTTTGAGAGGTTAGTTATGGATCATATCACCTCCACCTTCTTCTGCCTTCAACACAATCCAGCCTTACATTCTGGCACAGAGACTCATTCAGGACTTCTCCTTAGATGGACTTGTGGTTGTTGGACTTCCTGAGCCAGCGATCACAGCGGGTCAAAGTCGGTCCCCACGTGGCAGACATGCGCACCACCAACTCAGGCTCTCCTCAGGGATGTGTTTTGTCCCCACTCCTGTACATATTGTACACTAATAGTTGTACTAGTTCCCATCCTGACAGACACCTAGTTAAGTTCGCTGATGACACTGCCTTGATCAGCATGTTGCGTGATGACGAGGAACAACGTGGCCTGGTCCTAAATGACTTTGTAGAGTGATGTGACGAATCACACTTGGTCCTCAATACTAACAAGACCAAAGAGATAGACTTCAGGAAGCGTACAACACCTAGCTCTACAACATCTATCAGAGGTCAGAACATAGAGATTGTAGAGGAATACAAATATCTGGGTGTCCCCTTGGACAATAAGCTTCAGTGGAGTAAATGTACAGATCTGATCTACAAAACGAGTCAACAGAGACTGTACTTTCTCAAAAAGCTAGAGTCTTTTAATGTTGACTGTACTATACGGACTCTGTTTTACCAATCTTTCATTGAGAGTATTTTAACTTTTTGCAATGTTTGTTGGTTTGGCTATGCCACTGTCAGCCAGAGAAATATGCTTAGAAGGATTATCACCACAGCAAGCAATGTACTTGGAGTCAAACAGACAGGCCTGGATAAGATCTTTAAGGTCAGCGCCCTCCGCAAGGCTCACAAAATAATTTTAGACCCAAGCCACCCCCTGTACCCAGAATGTGAACTACTCCCCTCTGGGAGCAGGTATAGGGCAACCCTCTGCAGGAAAAACAGAACGAGACAATAATTTGTGCCAGGTGTGATGTCCCTCCTAAACAGCTCGGACTAATGTTCCTACCGTCCCAGTAAGGCCAGCAGGCTAGTCTCTTTTTATTGGTGCGTAACTGTTATGAAAGTTTCAATGTCAATTTGTTTTGCATTTAAACGCCACTTTGAATGTGTACATGACACTGCAACAAAATATCCCCACGGGGACAATGAAGTCAGTAAGTAAGTACCTGACAACCTAGACCCGCTACAATTTGGGTAACACTTTACTTGACACCCAGCATCATAACACTTTATGACACGGCCATAACCATGACATAATATGTCATAACAGCTGACATAACTTGTCACCTGTCATAATATGGTCATAACCCATATATTTACACCTGTTGTGATATATATTGTTTATTTTATGGCTGGTTATGACACCTACATAAGCGTGTCAAAACCCACATTTATTTAAATGTTTTTTCTCTGCCAAGAAGTTTCCTTTTGTTTGAAAGTCTGTTTCGTAAGGAATTTCTTGTTGTTGTAAGGAATTATTTACAGTCATCTTTTTTTCCATCATAATTTAAATAGAAAATACCCTTTATGACACTGTCAAGAATAATTTTGACCATCACAATCATGTAAGTCAGATAGGGCTATCACATACAAGCCCTTATGTCAGTCATCAGTCAAAAAGAAGGTGTCTTGTCCTGCTCCTGAAATCTGCTCCTGCATTCATCCCAGTCATCAGCAACAAAGCATTGGGGTAGGTGTCAGTCTGACATCAATGTGTGCACTATTACAATGATCATTTAGTATGGTCAATTTCAGATAATTGTATATAACATAAACATACCGTTGACAAGCAGGCTGTGGTGTAATGGAATGTTTTGCCTTGTGTGGTAGGTTTTGACACTCTTATGTAGGTGTCATAGCCAGCCATTAAATAACTACCGCGGTAGGTTTTGTGGGTTTTAACACTCTTATGTAGGTGTCATAACCAGCCATAAAATAACACAATATATGTCACAACAGGTCTAAATATATGTGGCATGACAGAGTTATGACAGTTTATGACAAGTTATGTCAGCTGTTATGAAATATTATGATATCGTTATGACCGTGTCATAATGTGTTATGCTGGGTGTCAAGTAAAGTGTTACCATAATTTGCATACCACCCCAAAAGATCCATAGATTACGCAATCATCAGTGCACTGCACACTGTCCTATCCCATTCTGGCCACCCTTCATAGCCTGGTTCCTCTCTAGGTTTCTTCCTAGGTTCTGGCCTTTCTAGGGAGTTTTTCATAGCCACGGTGCTTCTACACCTGCATTGCTTGCTGTTTAGGGTTTTAGGCTGGGTTTCTGTACAGCACTTTGAGATATCAGCTGATGTAAGAAGGGCTTAATTCATACATTTGATTTGATTTTGATCTGGACAAGAGGATTACCAATGTAAGAATGCTGTTTATCGACTCAGCCATCAACACCATAGTGCCCTCCAAGCTCATCACTAAGCTCGGGGCCCTGGGTCTGAACCTTGCCTTGTGCAACTGGGTCCTGGACTTCCTGACGGGCAGACCCCAGGTGGTGAATGTACGCAACAGCACTTCTGCCATGCTAATCCTCAACATGGGGGCCCCACAAGGATGCATCTTCAGCTCCCTCCTATACTCACTTTTCACCCATCTCCAACTCAATCATCAAGTTTGCTGACGACACAACAGTGGTAGGCCTGATTAGCAACAACGACAAGTCAGTCTACAGGGAGGAGTTGTGGTCCCTGGCGGAGTGGTGACAGGAAATAACCTCTCCCTCAACGTCATCAAAACAAAGGGGCTGATAGTGGACTTCAGGGGGTTAGGTCAGCCCAACGCATCACGGGGGGCATACTGCCTGCCCTCAGGACATCTACAGCACCCAGTGTCACTGGAAGGCCAAGAAGATCATCAAGAACCTCAGCCACCTGTGCCATGGCCTGTTCACCCCGCTATCATCTAGAAGGCAGAGACAGTACAGGTGCAGGTGGAGGGTGGCACATACATTTTTTTGTCACTCGGTGGGGTTTAATTCCGATTTTTCAGGGGGTGCTGCAGCACCTTCAGTACAGCTATGGGCTCATCCTATATTTTATTTATTTCACCTTTATTTAACCAGGTAGTGTAACGGCTCTCTTCTATCTCCTCCTCTGACGAAGAGGTAGAACAAGGATCGGACCAAAATGCAGCGTGATGATGATTTATGATATATTTTAATGAAGGAAAACCTATACATACAGAAACTACAAAACTAACGAAAATGAAATAATGAAAACCGAAACAGCCTATCTGGTGAAATACAAAACACTAAGACAGGAACAATCACCCACAAACACACAGTGAAACCCAGGCTACCTAAATATGGTTCCCAATCAGAGACAACGAGAATCACCTGACTCTGATTGAGAACCTCAGGCAGCCATAGACTATGCTAGACACCCCTACACAGCCACAATCCCAATACCTACTAAAACCCCCAATACCACAACACAACACAAAATAACCCCATGTCACACCCTGGCCTGACCAAATAAATATATAAACACAAAATACTAAGACTAGGGCGTGACAGAACCCCCCCCAAGGTGCGGACTCCCGGCCGCACACTAAAACCCATAGGGGAGGGTCCGGGTGGGCGTCTGTCCACGGTGGCGGCTCCGGCTCGGGACGTGGACCCCACTCCAACCAAGTCTTAGTCCCCCTGTAACGCGTCCTTTGATTGGCGACCCTCGCCTCCGACCTAGGCCTAATAACCCTCATCAAGGACCCCACTGGACTGAGGGGCAGCTCGGGACTGAGGTAGAAGCTCGGGACTGAGGGGAAGCTCGGGACTGAGGGGAAGCTCGGGACTGAGGGGCAGCTCGGGACTGAGGGGCAGCTCGGGACTGAGGGAAAGCCCAGCACTGAGGGAAAGCCCAGCACTGAGGGAAAGCCCAGCACTGGGAGGAAGCTCAGCACTGAGAGGAAGCTCAGCACTGAGAGGAAGCTCAGCACTGAGAGGAAGCTCAGCACTGAGAGGAAGCTCAGGCAGGTAGTTTGCTCCGGCAGATCCTGGCTGGCTGGCGGATCTGGAAGAGTCTGGTTGACTGGCAGATCTGGAAGAGTCTGGTTGACTGGCAGATCTGGAAGAGTCTGGCTGACTGGCAGATCTGGAAGAGTCTGGCTGACTGGCAGATCTGGCTGCTCTGACTGCTCCATGCAGACTGACAGCTCTGGCTGCTCTATGCAGACTGGCAGCTCCATGCAGACTGGCAGCTCTGGCTGCTTGCAGGCTGACAGCTCTGGCTGCTCCATGCAGACTGGCAGCTCTGGCTGCTCCATGCAGACTGGCAGCTCTGGCTGCTCCATGCAGGCTGGCAGCTCTGGCTGCGCTGAACAGGCAGGAGACTCCAGCAGCGCTGTAGAGGAGGAAGGCTCTGGCTGTGCAGAACAGGCGGGAGGCTCCGGCAGCGCTGTAGAGGAGGAAGGCTCTGGCTGCGCTGAACAGGCGGGAGGCTCCGGCAGCGCTGTAGAGGAGGAAGGCTCAGGCTGCGCTGAACAGGCGGGAGGCTCCGGCAGCGCTGTAGAGGAGGAAGGCTCTGGCTGCGCTGAACAGGCGGGAGGCTCCGGCAGCGCTAGAGAGGAGAAAGGCTCTGGCTGAGCTGAACAGGCGGGAGACTCCAGCAGCGCTGTAGAGGAGAAAGGCTCTGGCAGCGCTGAACAGACGGGAGACTCCGGCAGCGCAGGAGAGGAGAGAGGCTCCGGCAGCGCTGGAGAGGCGAGGCGCACTGTAGGCCTGATGCGTGGTGCTGGTACTGGTGGTACTGAACCGAGAACACGCACAGGAAGCCTGGTGCGGGGAGCTGCTACCGGAGGGCTGGAGTGTGGAGGTGGCACAGGATGGGCTAGACCGTGAAGGTGTACTGGAGAGCCTGAGAGCAGGGCTGGCACAGGACGTGCAAGGCTAGGTAGGTACACGGGAGGCCTAGTGCGTGAGGCTGGCACAATTTTCACCAGCCGACTAACTCGCACCTCAGGACGAGTATGGAGCGCTGACCCAGGTGCCATCAAATCCCCGACTCGCTCCGTCGGACGAATATCGTACCTAAAGCACCAAACTAGCAACTCCCTCATTACTCTCTCCTCCAATTTCCCCATTAACTCCTTCACAGTCTCTGCTTCGCTCACCTCTAACACCGGCTCTGGTTCTGGTCTCCTCCTTGGTTCCTCACGATAAACAGGGAGAGTTGGCTCAGGTCTGACTCCTGACTCTGCCACTCTCTCCCTGAGCCCCCCCCCAATAAATTTTTGGGGCTGACTTTCGGGTTTCCCTCTGCGCCGTCGTGCTTTTCTCTTCAACTTTATTCTCTTATAGCCTGCTTTTTCACTGCTCCAGCGAATCCCAGGCGGGCTCCGACACTTTCTCTGGGTCGACAGCCCACCTGTCTATTTCCTCCCAAGTAGTGTAGTCCCGATATTGTTGCTCCTGCTGCCGCTGTTGCTTCTCCTCATACCAGCGCCTCTCGGCTCTCGCCGCCTCCAGTTCTTCTTTGGGGCGGCGATATTCTCCAGGCTGATCCCAGGGTCCTTCACCGTCCAGTTCGTCTTCCCATGTCCAGTCCCAGTGCAGGTAGAGATACTGGGGTGCAAAGGAGCAAAATAAATAAATAAATACCAGTATGGGGATGAGGTAGGTAGATAGATGGGCTGTTTACAGATAGGCTAAGCACAGGTGCAGTGATCTGTAAAAATGCTCTGACAGCTGGTGCTTAAAGCTAGTGAGGGAGATGTGAGTCTCCAGCTTCAGAGATTTTTGCAATTCGTTCCAGTCATGGGCAGCAGAGAACTGGAAGGAAAGACGACCAAAGGAGGAATTGGCTTTGGGGGTGACCAGTGAGATATACCTGCTGGAGCGCGTGCTACGAGTGGGTGCCGCTAAGGTGACCAGTGAGCTGAGATAAGGCGGGGCTTTACCTAGCAGAGACTTATATATCTACTGCTGTACAAACCTTTCCTATTCATATACTGTTCATAATGTCTATGTTTACATTCCGGACTCTGATATTGCTCATTATGATATTTCTTTATTTTGGGATTTGTGTGTATTGTTGAAGCTAGACACATAAGCATTCCGCTGCACCTGCGATAACATCTGCAAAATATGTGTATGCGACCAATCAAATTTGATTTGATTTGAAGAACTACATCTGCTGGCTGTCTCCAAGTCCACTCCAAACACCCACCAACTAAGTTGTACTGAGAATACCTCCAATTACCACTTTACAAGCACACATAAACTGGAAAAGGATTATTCAATGTGACTGAAGGGCTGCATTTACACAGGCAGCCTAATTATTATATAATTTTTTTGCCAATAATTGGTCTTTTGACCAATCAGTGTAGATATTTTGCGAATAATTAGGAAAAAAAAAAATCAGGGGTGCGTTCAGTTTGATTAATCACTTGCTACGTTGCATGACGGTTTTACTGAAAGACACATTTTACAAAAACGTTCTTCAACGTTCTTGAACAGACTTTGAGGTACGTTTGCTTCGTTTTGTGGGTGTGGTGGGGTGTGGCTTGAAGCAATGAGTGATGGTATTTAGAGGGCAGCAGAGCGTTCCCAACCCACCACCCAACCCCTTTCTGTTCAGAACGCAGCCCATAATTGGGCTGCCAGTGAGGGAGTTTGATTAATCTCGCCCCGGCGCCCGTGTAGATGTGTTTTGCACTGGCTGAAAGTCGAAAGCCCCACTGCAAAGTCGGTTCAAAACAGAAGTGATGTAATTAAGCACGTGTAGTAATGAGTAGGATTCTGTGTTTTCACATGCAAAAGTGATTGCTTTTGATGGAAACGCTTTATCTGCCTTCCCAATGGAAACTATTTTGAAAAGTCAAACAAACATTTATTTTTTGGAAAAGATGATGCCCCATGTTGCGTTGTTGGCAATTTGACCAAGCTGCATAGATTACGTTAGATTTGAGAAAGGCGCTCCTCTCTCCCCGCTTTCGCCCGATGATGTGACAAGCCATAGCGTGACAAAGTAGCGTAAACTATATTTGTATCTTTATTTAACTAGGCAAGTCATATTCGTATCATATTCGTATTTACAATGACAGCCTACACCGGGCCAACCCCAGACAACGCTGGGCCAATTGTGCGCCGCCCTTTGGGACGCCCAATCATGGCCTGTTGTGATTCAGCTTGGATTCAAACCAGGGTGTCTGTAGTGACACATCTAGCACTGAGATGCAGTGCTTTAGAACGCTGTGCCACTAGGAGGCCGCATTATCTTTGGTAGATTATATTAAATGATATATGTTATTAGTTATTACAACAAGACAGTTAACCCACAGTTTCCCGTAATTGTAAATAAGAATTTGTTCTTAACTGACTTGCCTAGTTAAATAAAGTTTACTTTAAAAAATAAAAATACAATTACATTATATAGACATAGGCCCACTGTAATCAAGTCCTCTAAGGAAGTGCTATTTTGTTGTCCTCTGCATCCTCTCTATCTTTGTGAGGTAGCCTTGTGCAGCCTAGTGTGGGCTATGGATCTCGACTATTGTCTGGGTTTAATTAATGTGCCCAGCCTAGAACAATCCAGATGTTTCACCGGATGCACAAATCTGAAGCATCCGGTTGGCGTTTCTACTCTTTAGCAAATGTGGTGGTTAGAGGGAGCCCAGTGGCCGGCAGTAGGAGAAAATAGAGCGAGATTGATTTTGGACGACCGGTTCGTACGTAAAGCATTCTCTATTCCGGCTGCAAATACATCGGTTTCCTCCTTAACTTGCTTTAATGGTGTGCCGCGTGATTGTTTTTTTAATGTGCGTACAGTATTAATAAAACAATTTTCCACCACCATTTTGAGATTTTTGGACAACTTCAGAATGTTTCATACCGCGTTCAGCCAATCCGGTTGCAGCAGTCGGTTGTTTACCCTTAGTTGAGGTGGCCAACATCATAGTAGCATTAGCCACTTTAGCATTAGCCACTTTAGCATGGTGGTGGAAAATTACGCACATTTTTTCATTTTTTTCCCACAGTGGCGCGCAATTAAAACTAGTTAAGGAGGAAACCGATGACTTTGCATTCTGAATGGAGGATGTTTTTTGTACGAACCGTTCCCCGGGGGCCACCAGCGTAATAGCCGCTGGTCACATAGCCTGCCCTAGATGATAGTGAAGATCAATAGCTCCCACTAACGGTTTCCCAGGCTATGCATGTGGAGGATGTTTTGTCTTATTTGTTCATTTCTAAACTGTGCTTATCTGACTCCGATGTGATGCAAATTTCTCTCATCAGTTTCTCACCGTTCAAAAAATGTATTTATCAGATGGGGATTGTTTCCACAGACCCCACAAGCAGTCAGCACTGACTAGTACAACTCAGAGACAGGGCAGTCCAGTGTAATACACTCCCAGACAGACAACACCAAATTGTTGAGACTTCTTATTTACTGGCCATATATGTTACTATAAACACTTTGATGTGATACAGATTTATCTCATCAGTTTCTCACCATTTTTTAATTATTATTTTTTTAGATGTGGTTTGGTTTCACAGACTGCACTTATCCTTCCTGTGCATTGTATTAATGGGTTTATACAGTAAGTATATGGCTGAATCAATATGTATTTGTGTGTTTATTTTGTCAACTTCAACATTTGTAAAGAATACACTGACGCAAGTGAAGAGATTCCGCATTACGTCATCGGCAGAAGCCACACGTACTCGAGGCAAATGCTGGGTTGCGCTACTCGAAAATTTCCATCACATCACCGCTGCAAAAAGCGTTCGTAATTACAGGAATATACCGTTCTAGGGGTATTGTACAATTGACCTAAATTAATCGTAATCACATCTATGGACACGGCTGACACGTCTATCCTGGATGTAAACAATGCAGTTTTATTCCTCGAAATCCTGGTAAGTATAGACAGCACAAGTGCACTGGAACGACCTTAATATCACTCGTGTAAAATCCAAGTTACTGTATAGGAACTAGTGAGATCGAGATTTGTTTTAATCCCGAGGCAAATTGCATGTCAACTGTTAGAATTTAAGGATTGACAATTTGGGGGTTACCGTTATTATGCCTCATTTGTAGTGCCTCTGTCGTAACGGGATACAGATTATCGCAATGGATGTGCATATAAATCTGTCATATACAGCCTGTTGTTGCCTTTCTTCACTCATCATGTGTGTTTGACAAGAAATGTTGACAATGATGCTCTTGGTATTTCACACTGTCAACCATAGTGTTTCTCAGTTCTTTCTGAAATACACCAGAGCTGAGCAGGATCCATTGTAATTAAAGTAACCAAGTCATTGACATGGCTATCATGGCTCGTTTGTAAAACTGTTATGGCATCATCAACTAACAGTTTGGTACACTACATGACCAGAAATATGTGGACACCTGCTCTTCAAACATCTCATTCCAAAATCATGGACATTAATATGGAGTTGGGCCCCCCCTTTGCCGCTATAACAGCTTCCACTTTTCTGGGAAGGCATTCCATTGGATGTTCCACAAGATGTTCTACAAGAGCATTGGTGAGGTCGGGCACTGATGTTTGGTGATTAGGCCTGGCAGTCAGCATTCCAATTCATCCCAAAGGTGTTCGATGGGCTTGAGGTCAGGGCTCTGTGCAGGCCAGTCAAGTTCTTCCACACCGATCTCGACAAACCATTTCTGTATGGCCCTTGCTTTGTGCACTGGGGCATTATCATGCTGAAACAGGAAAGGGCCTTCCCCAAACTGTTGCCACAAAGTTGGAAGCACAGAATTGTCTAGAATGACATTATGCTGTAGCATTAAGATGTCCCTTCACTGGAACTAAGGGGCCTAGCCCAAACCATGAAAAACAGCCTCAGACCATTATTCCTCCTCCTCCTCAGTTGGTACTATGCATTCGGGCAAGTAGTGTTATCCTAGCATCCACCAAACCCAGATTAGTCCGTCGGACTGCCAGATGGTTAAGTGTGATTCATCACTCCAGAAAACGCGTTTCCACTGCTCCAGAGTCCAATGGCTGCTAGCTTTACACCACTCCTGCAGATGCTTGACATTGTGCATGGTGATCTTGGGCTTGTGTGCAGCTGCTCGGCCATGGAAACCCATTTCATGAAGCTCCAGATGAACAGTTATTGTGCTGGCATTGCTTCCAGAGGCAGGTTGGAACTTGGTAGTGAGTGTTGCAACCGAGGACAGATGATTTTTACGTGCTACACGCTTCAGCACTTGCCGGTCCCATTCTGTGAGCTTGTGTGGCCTACCATTCCATGGCTAAGCCGTTGTTTGTTGTTCCTAGACATTTTTAACTTCACAATAAAAGCACTTACAGCTGACCGGGACAGCTTTAGCAGGGCAGAAATTTGACGAACTGACTTGTTAGAAAGGTGGCATCCTATGACAGTGCCACATTGAAAGTCACTGAGCTCTTCAGTAAGGCCATGTTACTGCCAGTGTTTGTCAATGGAGATTGCATGGCGGTGCGCTCGATTTTATACGCCTGTCAGCAACTGGTGTGGCTGAAATAACCAAATCCACTCATTTGAATGGGTGTCCACATACTTTTGTATATATTGTGTAAATATCAGCATATTCCCACCGATCCAGTTTTTCTGTTGTTGCAGCAATTTCCCGAAGCAGTTTCACTAATCACCTTTGTAAAGCAGCCAGAGTTTTTTTTCTTCCAGTAAGGAGCTCACATTGGGACACAGGGTCAGTTCAGGAACAACAACCACAAACATGTTAAAAAACAGATAGAATGCTTTCTGTATTATGGAGCAAAGAACCATGGTGATCAGAGGCCCTACAGGCAGACAGCATTTACTAGTACAACTCAGAGACAGACAGTGGTGAAAAAGTACCCAATTGTCATACTTTAGTAAAAGTAAAGATACCTTATCAGAAAATGACTCAAGTAAAAGTCAACCAGTAAAATTCTACTGGAGTAAAAGTCAAAGTATTTGGTTTAAAAAAATACTTAAGTCTCAAAAGTAAATGTAATTGCTAAAATATACTTACGTATCAAAAGTACAAATTATTAAAAATTCCTTATATTAAGCAAAACAGATGGTACAATTGTCTTGTTTTTTAAATGTATGGATAGCCAGGGGCACACTCCAACACTTTTACAAACAAAGCATTTGTGTTTAGTGAGTCCACCAGATCAGAGGCATTAGGGATGACCAGGGATGTTCGCTTGATAAGTGTGTGAATTGGACCATTTTCTGTCCTGCTAAGCATTTAAAATGTGATGAGTACTTTTGGGTGTAAGGGGGAATGTATGGAGTAAAAAGTACATTATTTTCTTTAGGAATGTAGTGGAGTAAAAGTACAAGTTTAAAAAAAAAAAGTAAAGTAATGTGCAGATACCCCAAAAAACGATTTAAGTAGTACTTTTTACTTAAGTACTTTACACCACTGGAGACAGGGCAGCCCAGTGTAATACACTCCCCGACAAACAACACAAGATTGTTGAGACTTCTTATTAACTGGCTATATAGGTTGCTATACATACATGCAGTACCAGTCAAAGGTTTGGACACACCTACTCATTCAAGGGTTTTTCATTATTTTTCACTATTTTC